>NC_083433.1:41642729-41903989 GCF_020745735.1 Hemiscyllium ocellatum | reverse complement strand
CCACACCGACCCTCTGAAGAGCAACCCACACAAACCCATGACTTTACATTTAACAGTACGGGCAATTAAGCATGACCAACTCACCTAACATTTGGATTGTGGGTGGAAATGGGAGTACCCGGAGGAAACCCACGCAGTCATAGGGAGAATTTGCAAACTCCACACAGACAGTTGCTTGAGGCAGGATTTGAAACCGGGTCTTTGGCACTGTGCCACCATGCTGCCCACAGAACTACGACAAAACAGGAACAAATATATAAACAATTCACTGTGATGTGTAGGAAAGTAACGCTGGTGATTTTACAGAGATAGGAAAGCAAGTCTGGACATGATACAGAGACAGGAAATCAAAGGCTGGAGATATTACAGAGATAGAAAAGCAAGGCTGGAAATGTTACAGGGATGGGGAAGCAAGGCTGGAGATGTTACAGAGATAGGAAAGCAATGCTGGAGGTATTACAGATATAAGAAAGCAAGGCTGGAGATATTACAGTGATGGGAAAGCAAGGCTGGAGGTAGTCAAGAGATAGCGTGGCTAGTGCATGCTAGAAGATGATAGTGAGATATTTTTTAAAATCATTCACAGGATTTGGGAGAGGTGTAGCCGCTGGAGATTAGAGACATAGGGAAAGGTGTAGCCGCTGGAGATTAGAGAGACAGGGAGGGTGTACAGGCTGGCGGACTTTACAGAGATAGATGGGGGTGGAGCATGAGATAAAGATTGTGGAGATAAGGAGGGTTGCTAAGATAAAGATGGATGCAGCGGTTGGTGGATATGATAAAGAAAGGTCCAGAGATACACGGAGATAATTTAAAAACAGTATTTTGCAATGACGTAACAGAGAAAATGTTGTAGAAATCTGTGGAATAAACAAGGCACTGGGAGGAACTGAAGGAGTGAGACCTTGGAGTGTCCAATGACAAGAGTCATAGAGTGTTATACAGACAGAAGAGGCCGTTCAATTGACAGCGACAAAAACAAAAGTCCTGCAGACCCTGGAAACACCTCCTTCCTAATATCTGGGGGCTAGGGTAAGATTTGCGAGAGGTGTCTTACAAACTGGTCAAGAAACATTGTGACATAACAAAACCAAATGGTGTCAGATTAAACACTGACATGGAAACCTCCTGCTGACTCCCCCCCTCAGCCTCACGGTGTCAGATCAACCACCTACAGGGAAACCTCCTGCTGACTCCCCTCACTCAGCCTCACGGGGTCAGATCAAACACTGACATGGAAGCCTCCGGCCGACTCCGCTCCCTCCGCTTCACGGTGTCAGATCAAACACTGACACAGAAACCTCCTGCTGATTCCCCTCCCTCAGCCTCACGGGGTCAAGTCAAACACTGACACAGAAACCTCCTGCTGACTCCCCTCCCTCAGCCTCACGGTGTCAGATCAAACACTGACACAGAAACCTCCTGCTGAACCCCCTCCCTCAGCCTCACGTGGTCAGATCAAACACTGACACAGAAACATCCTGCTGACTCCCCTCCCTCAGCCTCACGGGTTTAGATCAAACACTGACACAGAAACCTGTGCTGACTCGCTTCGCTCAGCCTCACGGTGTCAGATCAAAGACTGGCACAGAAACCTCCTGCTGACTCCCCTCACTCAGCCACACGGGGTCAGATCAAACACTGACACGGAAACTACTGACTCCCCTCCTTCAGCTGATGGATCAGTGTCCCTCCACATTAACAACACTTGCAGGAATCTCAGAGACTGACAGAGCTGGTGGGCCATTTCATAACCACCACCAAGACTGGTTCAGCAGTAGTACTGCTGATAAAGATGGTCGGTTCAAAAAAGGACATAGCTGCAAGACTGGGTCTGCACTGGGTCGGGGGGTGGGGGTGGGGGGAGGTATTGTGGGAATGGCGGTACTATCACCATGCTAAATGGGACAGATTTGGAAGAGATCTGGAACTCAGCACAGGCCTGTGTGAGGTGGTTTGGGTCATTACCAACAGCAGCAGAATAGTACTCGAACACAATTTTCAACTGCCATTGCCTGAAATCTGCTCCACTTTACTCTGACTATCAGGCCTGGAGATATGCCCTTTTTCAATGGAGAATACAGGAGGGCCTGCCAAGGACAGCACCAGGTACAACTCAAAATGTGGTGACAATACCAAACAGGACCACTTACTCACCAAATAGCCGAAAAGCTGGTGACAGACTGATCTAGCCATCAAATCAGACCTAATCTCTGCAATTCTGTCATATGCTGTCAGCATGATTGTGTGGTCAATCAAACAACTCTCTGGAGGAGGAGGATCCACAAATACCACGTTCCTGAATGATGGAAGGGCTCAGCACAACAGACAAGTTACGGCTGAAACATTCAGAGCAATGTTCAGGCAGAAGTATCGATGGGATGATCTACTTTATTTTCCTCCAGGTGGCAGTCTTCAGCTAATTCAAAACATTTTGTGTGGTATCTCCAAGTGGCTGGACGGATGGGATAATGCAAAGGCTGTGGGCCGTGAGAACATTCCATTCAAGCTGTTCCTGCTGGAATCCAGCACTGACATATACCTGACAATCTGGAAACTATCCAGCTGGGTCATGTACACACACAGACCAAACATCAGGCAATCAATGACTGTTCCATTGCTCTAATCGCTATCACTAATAAAGCGTGATTGGAATCTACAGTGGGATCGTGCAGCACTTTCTCAGCACCAACCTGCTCACTAAAGCTCAGTTTGGCCTCTCATCCCTTGGGCTCATTGAAGCCTTGGTTTAACGATGTACAACCAGAAAATGCACAGCTGAATTCTAGAGGTGGGGCGGCAGAGACTGCACTTTTAACATCGTCACAACTGCCCTTGACCAAGTGCCGTATCCAGGATTAATGGGAAAACTGGAGCAAATGGGAATTATCTGCACTGCCTGATGTTATACCTGGCACAAAGGAAGGTGGCTGGGGTTGGTGGAGACCAGCCATCTCCACAGCAGTTCCCCTGTGTTGCTGCTGGAGTAAGTCTGTAGATCAAAAATGGAAAGGTAAGTCACCATACTCCTGCAGAATGATAGGGCTACTCTCTCGTTAGACAGAGACAACTGGTAGTAGTTTAACAGGACAGTCATCATGCCTCAAGCAAGGAAGAGGTTGAGTAGGACAGTCCTTTAGTCACACCAGTCAGTGAAGGAAATGAATCCACACTGTTGGTATTAATGACTAGTTGTCCAACTGATTGAGCTAACGAAGTCCTCGCTCAGCTCATTGGGAAAGATCCTGTAACATAATTCTGTTCAGATATGTTGTTAGATACCTCTGGTGCAGGTGGAACTAGAAGCCAGCTTCCTAACCCAGAGAGAGGGACAGTATCAGTGAGCTATAAGAGTGCTCTCTGCCCTCGGCCCAATCATAAATGGCCCTCCCTGTACATTAAAGTCAGAAGTTGGGATACTTGCCAATGATTGGACAATGTTCAACACCTTTCGTAATTTACTCAGATACTGAAGCAATCCTTATCCAAATGCAACAAGGACCTGGAAATATGCAGGTATGTGCTTAACAGTGACAAGGACCACTTCCAGAAAACAATTACCTCTAACAATACAGAACTGAACCATATCCTCTAACGGTCAATGCCACCACCATCACTGAATATCCACCTAGAAATATCCCAGGGATTACTGTAAACCAGAACTGGACTGATCATATCATTTCATTACCCATTCCTGTGAAGGGCTTATGCTAAAACATCGATTCTCCCGTACCTCAGATGCTGCCTGACATCTTGTGCTTTTCCAGCGGCACACTTTTCGACATATGTAAGTTAATTGGCTACAAGAATGTGTCAGGAGCTAGGAATCCTGCATAAATACGATGGCACAGTGGTTAGTGCTGCTGCATCACAACGCCAGAGACCTGGCTTCAATTCCTGTCTCGGGCAAATGTCCGAGTGGAGTTTGCACATTCCCTCCGTGTCTGCGTGGGTTGGCTCCGGTTTCCTCCCACAGTCCCAAGATGTACAGGTTAGGTAAATTGGCCATGCTGAATTGCCCCTTCTTGTTAGGTGAAGGGGTAAATGTAGGAGATCATGTCTTGGTGGGTTTCTCTTCGGAGGGTTAGTGTGGACTTATTGGGCCAAAGGGCCTGTTTCCACACTGTAAGTAATCTAATCTAATAATTTACCTCATGATTTCTGAAAGCCTCTCCCCTCTCTCTAAGACACATGCTGAATGTACGTGCGATGAAATACACCCCCCCCCCCTCCTCCATTGCCTGTGTGAGTGCAGCTTCATCCCTCATCCACTGACACTCAGTAGTAGCAATTCTGGCATCTACATGGTGCTCTGCAGAAATTTACCAAGACTCCTGATAACGTACCTCCGAAACCACAACCATCAGGAAGGACCAGGGAAGCAGATATATGGAGGCCTGTCCATGTTCACATTCCGATCCAAGCCACCTACTACTCTGATTGGGAAATATATTGCTGTTCCTTCACTGTTACTGTTACTGTTTCAATGTCCCTCCTGAATGTTATTGTTAGTCTAACGGCAACACATCGACTGCAGTGATTTAGTGCAGCAGCTCACCACCACGTTCTCAAGGGCAAAAAGGGACGGACAATAAATAATGACCAAATCATATTTTATGAATAAATTAAAATGAAAAATATTGTCCAAATATGCTTTGGGTTTTTAGAGCTCAGGCTTGTTGTGAACAGCTGAAGGGATAATCTGTCATTCTCTCAGAGGCTTGGACTAAATAGCGAGCATCACACAGACATTGACATTCACACCCAACATTACTGAGCTCTGAGGTAGACATAAGCAATTCAAAATGTATTCATATCTGACTGACATGTTTAAACATGCAGTGAAATTGTTACCACAAAAATGATTATGAGTGAATATTACGAGGGTGAAAGTGAGGTCTGCAGATATTGAAGATCAGATTCAGAAAATGTGGTTCTGAAATGGAATAGCCGTTCAGGCAGCATCTGAGGAGGAGGAAAGTCGACGATTAGTTCACAACATTAATACAAGGAAAAATAATTGCGTATTTTCAAAGTCCTTGCACTTAACAATAATTGGTCTTGGGTGTGGAAATGAGACTCGTCATTTCAATGCTCCTTACAGTGAATTCTGCACTGTTTTCGTCATATTCTTACAAAATGAACTGAATAAGTGGGTGGGGGGAATTTTGTGTTTATTGGACAATCTAAAAGTTGGTATTACGAAAGGATGTTATACCTTCAGTAAAGAGATTTTCTGATAATGTTTAGAACAATGCTGCAAACATTTACACAGAGATTTCCAGCTCAAGTCACGTACAAGGATGTTTGGGCTGGGATCATACTGGCCATCAATGGAGCTGCACAAATCTGTTTAGGTACTGACATTGTGGGTCTAACATACACTGGATATGGTTTATGAGGGATTCAATATAAGATGCCATGTGCTGAGGGAGTCCATCATCTCTATAACTCCTTCATTCAAGATCGGTCCAAGTCTCAGAATTATAAAGTTTGGATGGCACACAAGAAGAGATATACTTGCAAGACATGGTTGTTTCTAGGTCATCGTTACAAATGGTGAACTGCGTCTGGACCAGAGTCATGTGCTAGTCCATTGACCAGTCTGTTCCCCACACATCTCCCCGTTGTTCAGGTATGTCTCCAACCAGTCTATTGTGAGGGATTGTATCAGTAACTGCCCAGCTCCATTTTGGAAGCTCTCTGGATAGATTTTGGAGATGGCCAGTGTTTTGGAGGTCATGGTGAGGGCCAGTAAAACGGTGTCTGAATGTAGATTTTTTCTCAATGTCATTTCGAACAGCTTTTCTGCCTGGAAGATGGTGTGTTAAATGAGCTGAACATGAATTGGCTATTTACTATAGTCACTGAACTGTAATAGTTAGGTGTGCACTTTGGTAATTCAATTATTGCTCACTTCAATTGCTTTCAACTTAAAAACAATGATGTTTGGTTTATTTTATAATATGTCAGAAATAAAGTGATATTAACTCTTCATTATACAGAAGGTAAAAGTGACCTGTTGCATATTTCCCACAGAATAATCAAGCAACAGTCAGATATTGACCAGAAAGCAAGATTATGTGAACAGGACTATGTCCCAAGCAACAACACCAACCTCTCTGGTACCTTCTGTCCCACTGACAGGACAAAGGCAGGCAGAAGAGGGCAGCTCCTTGGCATATAGTCAATATAGGGCAGAATGGCGGCTCAGTGGTTAGCACTACTGCCTCACAGCACCAGGGACCCAGGTTTGATTCCAGCCTTGGGCAACTGCCTGTGTGGAGTTTGAACATTCTCCCCGTGTCTGCGTGGGTTTCCTCCCACATTCTAAAGAAATGCAGCTCAGGTGAGTTGGCCATGGTAGTGGGTTGCTCTTCGGAAGGCTGGTGTGAACTGCTTGGGCCGAACAGTCTGTTTCCACTCTATAGGGAATCTAATATAATCACAATGCTCAGCATTGATGCTGGATCCTGCGGCAGCTAGACAGCTCTGTTTCAGGTCATGGGGAACCAATAAAAAGGAAACATATAATTGACCACATCATCACCGATCTGCCTGCTGCAGATACACCCCTCCATTTCATATATCGGTAAGAATGGTCAGTGCACAGTCCTTATGGGGAGCACGGGCTAACTTCACATTTTGCAGACCCTCCTCACTTTGACATGTACTGAATGGTACAGACTTTAAACAGATGAAGCAACCAATGACGATGCATCCATGAGGTACAATGGCCCATCGGAAGCAGCAGAAACATGTTCTGCACAACTCATACAGTCTGCAAATTACTGGCCCGACATACCTCCCTCTGTCCAGTCAACATCACGGCCCGACATACCACCTACTACAGTAACCATCGCGGCCCGACATCCCTCCCTCTGACCAGTAACCATCACGACCCGACAGACCACCTACTGTACAGTAACCATCACCGCCCGACATACCTTCCACTGTACAGTAACCGTCACGGCCTGACATATCTCTCACTGTACTGTCACCATCACGGCCCAACCTACCTCCCAGTAAACAGTAACCATCACAGCCCGACCTACCTCTCACTCAACAGTAACCATCACGGCCCAATATATCTCCCACTCTACAGTAACTGAGTCAGTGTTGAGTGCAGAAGAACATGCTGGGAGCAGAACCAGCCAGACCTAGAGACAAGGGACAACCTGGAGAAACTCTTACTGCCTTCAGCTGCAAAACGGGACGACTTGTATTCCGACAGCACAAGCAGCAAGTGATGGACAGAGCTCAGTGATCCCACTATCAATGGTTCGGATCTATCCCTGCAATCCTGCCACATGTAGTTAGAAAAGATAGTGGACAATGAAAGAGACCACTGGAGGAGGAGGCTGCTGCTCTCCAACAATGAAACCCCCAATTATTGGGGACCCCAGCACAGCACTGACACTTGTGGCACACCAACCTACACCGTACACACAAACAACCTTCTACCACCACCTATGATCTCCAATAGTTTCTCTAATGCTTACCTTCCCCTGTTTGCATATTTTCCTCCCAATATACTTTGCTTTAATGTTTTCTGCTAACTTACTGTGTGTGCTGATTAAACCTCCTCTTGAATATCTGACTGTACGACATTCACTGATTTGCCATTGTTTACATCTACAAGAGATATCTCCAAGAAAATAAATTGTAAACTATAACTTACCGTTCATAAATGCAGAACAACTCTCTTGAAATTTGCTATGACTTACTCAGTGTCAAAAAATATTTCCTTACAATAGGTTGCAACAGATTCCCTAATGTGGATCCTAACTAACTGGACAGAAGGCCTCCACTTTCCCATTCCTTCCCTTTGTTAATAATTTGAATGTATTTATAACCTTCTGAAGCGAATACTGAAAAATACAGTGGTCTCTATTGCAATCAATATGTGTATTGCGGTTTTCTCTGAAATTTCAGTTTGAATTACATCTGGTCTGTCAGACTTATCAATCCTCATCCCACTTCAGTTTTCGAGTACTACTACTTCATAACTGTATATGATGATTTTACTCTTTAGTTACACTGGTCCCATGACGACTTCGTAATTCTGGGAGATTTTTTGGATCTTCTTCTTTGAAGACAGACCCAATGTCACTGCTTCGTCTCCTTTTCATGCTTCTGTTCTCTACAATAAATTGTCGCATCTACACATTCTCTGTGCCACATTTGATCTAGGTTTCATTTTCCTTTCAAGTATCAACAGACGCTTTTTGCTAGTGTTTACAAATAACTGAGAAAATCGCAGCACAGGAACAGGCCTGTCAGACCTCCAAGCCTGTGTCAATCTAGATCCTCTATCTCTATCTGTCGCTTATTTTCCGAGGTTCTGTATCTCTCTGCTCCCTGCCCATTCGCAGGATATGAATTAAATGACGCTTTCGGCCCCGCCTCTACCACCTCCACTGGCAACGCATCCCAGCACCGATAACCCTCTGCGCAAAGAACGTTTCGAGCATGTCCCCAATAAATTGTTCCCCTTTCATCATAATTTCTTGACCCCTAGAAACTGACTCCCCAACACTGGGAATAAGCTTCTCACTATCCACCCTGTTTACACCTGTCATGATTTTGTAAACCTCAATCAAGTCCTCGCTCAACCTCCGTCTTTCTAATGAAAATATTCCGAATCTATCAAACCTCTCTTTATATATCGTTCTGTCCATCCTCGTTAACATTTTGTTGAAAATCCTCTGCCCTCTTTCCAAAGCATCCAGATCCTTTCAGTAATGTGGCAACCAGAACTGTCCGGAATACTCTGAATGTGGCCGAACCTATGTCCTATACAACTGTAATATGGTCTGCCTATTCTTGCACGCAATAGATTCCAACAGATTCCCTCCTGTGTGCGACGAGTTAACTGGTCTGTGGTTCGCCACTTCTGAAATTATTGGAATGCAGGAAGGAACGAAGCTATATGCCTTCTTGATTATTCTATCGACCTGCCCCTTTCAGCGAGCAATAGACCTGAACACCCAGATCTCTCTGTACATCAATTTTCCCCAGTGCTTTTTCCAGTTACTGTATAATTCCCTCCCGATTTGGATCTTCCAAACTCCATCAGCTCACATCTGCCCTTTCTCCACCCAACTCTCCAATCTAGCTACATTCAGCTTTTTCTCTGACAGTCCCCTCAACTTTCTGCTACTCTACCAATCTTAGTGCCATCTGCAAACTTGCTAATCAGACCACCTATATTTTCCTTCAGATCATCAAAGTATATCTCAACAAACATTTGTCCCAGCACGGATCCTTGTGAAGCACCACACAGAACAGTTGTCCCTTTTGAGAAACTCCCTTCCATTACTACTCTCTGTCTCCTGTTGCCCAGCCAGTTCTCTAATCCATCAAGCTACTACACCATGAAACTCTGCAACTTCACCTTCTCCATCAGTCTATCTCATCAAACGCCTGACTGAAGTCCATGTATATGACATCTACAGCCCTTTCTCCAATATCAACTTTGTCATTCCTCAAAGAATTCTATTATATTTATGTGGAGTCCGACTTGTTTTGCCCTGGAGTAATATTGGTTTTATTTCCAAAGCAGGACTTTATAAATTGCCAATATGATTGGCTGCGTACAAATTGAATGTTGTTTTGAACAATATACAATCTATCCACAAATATAAATCTGCAAACGCAAATTAGTCCCTCAGATTTATGGGTGTGTCTGTGCGAGATATGTGGTGTGTGTGTGTGTATGTGAGGGGGGGCGGGGGAGGTGGTGTGCGAGTGAGAGAGCGAGAATTTGTATATTTGTTTCCATGTGTGTGAGCGAAAGAGTGTGTGTGTGTGTGTATGTCTAAGGATGAGAGTGAGAGCCTGTGCTCACGTTAAGACGCAGACAGATTTCTCAGATCCCTTTCCCCACCCACACCCAGTCCGTGGTGTCAGAGCTTCCATGCTCTGCAGCCTCTGCTCCATTTATTGTTCATGTTACAGACCCTGTTGCTGTAACTACAATGTCCATGCTCCATTCAGAGTTGGGTCACCAAATCCTCTGGGCTCCCTGAATTGCTCACAGCACAACCTCCAGCAAACCATCCCCATCCCCTCCACTAACTTTTCAATAACAGGAGACAATCAGCTTTCCCTCCACTGAAAGTGAGATAGCTACTCCTTTATATTTATACTTCAGAGTCCTACTCGTGTTTCTGACCACGCGATCAGCTGTGAGGGACAAACAAAGGCGTTCAGTGGACAGGCACAGACCAAGTTTTTAAAGACATGAGTCAAAGTGATGAAGCGCCCTGTTCAACATGGAGCACTACTTGGGGCACACCGGGAAGTGAAAAACAGACCGAAATACAACCCGCAGTCTATGGAGCATCACATGGAATACGCCAGCAACAGTCCAGCACACACACCGCTGTCCATCATGGAGCATGACGTGGAACACACTGGGAAGTGAACAACTGCCCTGCACACACACACACGCACCTCTTCATGAAGCACCTCAAGGGGCACACCAGGAAGTGAACAACAGCCCAGCACACACTCCCCTTTCCATGCAGTAACACATGGGACACAGAGGGAAGTGACCAATAGCCTGACACACACCATCACATTATTTATGAATTTCATAATTCCATATTCGATTCACAACAAAAACCCAAGGCCAGATATAGATAGAGATGGACAAAGATATTCACATTAAAGATAGAAATGGACAATTTATACAGAAACAGAGCATGTTGTTGATTTATGAGGAACAAACAAGGGAGTGGGTCTAACTGGAGCAGTGAGACCTTGGCGGCTCAAATCACAAGAATGAGAATATTGAATAATGGCGTGGCCAGATCAGCTTACCAAATTTGCTCCACTAAATTCTGAATTTGCCTCACAGAACAAATGCAGAAACTATACACTGGGACAAGTAGACAACCCAGTATGGAGATCAATGCAGCTTATGCCAGTCTATTGCTTAGTAAACTGGACTACCTGCCCAGCATGGGGAGCTGTGCAGACTATCCCAGTGTTTTGCTCAGTTTGCTGGACTATCTGGTCAGCATGGGGAGCTGTGCAGAGTATGCTAGTGTATTGCTCAGTAAGCTTGACCAGCTGCCCAGCATGAGGAGTGTTGCAAAACGTTGCCGGTATATTGCTGCTACATTTGCACGATGTAGCTGACTCATTCGGGACAATTTGCCACTCATACTGCGAGTGACAGTAAAGAGGCTCCCATAAATTAATGTCTCTGTATCTTCATGCATCTGTTCAAGGCAAGGGGTTTTATGTGTGCATGTGTGTGTTGTTTTGGGGCAGCGTGAGATGTGAAAATCATTGTCTCAGAGAGAGCACACATGGAGGAAATCAGTTTAAATGTGAACAACTGTTAGGGCCTGGTATAAGGAGTAGAGAGAGATAGTTCATGGGCAGCTGTTAATGACGTGCTTGAGTATATTAAAGTTAAGGCATTGCCAGACCCAATAACATGATAGGTCAGTACGAACAGGAATGATGGATGGATGGGGAGTTCTGTGTGATATCAGATATAAGCTGTGGAATATTGACTCAGAATTGTTTCTGCAGTTTTGCAGCTATGAGTGTCAGCAACAGACGAATGCCGTCTTTAAGACTTTATTTCACAGGTCATGGTTCAAATAGCAGATGGGATGAGCCAGTGAAGTATATGCTGAATTTATCAGAAGTTGCAATTAGGACTGGTCAGGGACTAGTGTCAGGATGTAGTTCATGGCCAAAGGGATCACCACTGTTTCCATTTGTCTATTTTTTGCTTCAGATATTGGCGAGGGATGAGATGGAGTCAGAGGAAGGAAATACAGTTTGTAACCAGAACAGAAGAGAGTGACCTCAATGCTTTCAATAGTTCGATAGCAAGTGCAATGATACAACGAATCATGGTTCACAGCTGAAACTGAACAAGTCAACATAGCAACTCATGAGTAACACTGCCAGTAGCAAAGAGGGCGAGAGTGAATTAACAATTTAGTAGTGGTTTTTCAGATGAATATCTGGATTCAGTTTCTTAGCAGGAACAATAACAGTGGCAAGGAGGGTGGAGTGAATGAAATATCAGTATTACTGTCAAACATGATTTATAGAATTAACGAGTGAACAGTGAGATTTACCAGGTACACCAAGAAAAGTCAGGATCGGATAATTAGAATATTGTATAATGTAAAGTGCATGTTTGATCTGCCACGATAATGACCTTCGATCATAATATGTCGATAGATACCAAACATCCGAATATAAACTCCTGTTCATTCTTGTGACATTCCAGTCTAATGTTCTCAGATTCTGATTCATTGTTGAAACATTCCAAATCTCTCCCCCTTTCTCTCTGGAGCTGCTGATTCCTGTTAACACTGTCGGCGATGCTCCCACTATAATGTGGGATAACACATTGAATGGAGCCCACTTATCATTAACGGATGCAAACGTCCACTGGGGTAATTGTAACTCATGGAGGCTAATATTAATCACAATCACTGAACAAACAGGTCCAGCTAACCCCTTCCTGACATCACTTTTCACATCCCAATAAAAGGGAACATTTACTCGGTGTGGGTGGACTGGATGGGCGTTGCTTAGAGATGGACCATAAATCTTTCAAACTTCTTATTGTTTCTTCCATGTATGTGGGAGTAGTGCCAGAACACTGCGGGAAAGTGTATATTACATAATGTTTATAAAGGGCGACAGTGAAAAAGTAACACACCGGCTGCATAAGGTGACTGGTGAGGTCATTTCCAGAGCCAGTTATCCAGTGTATATATTTATTGTCCATTTACTTTATGTAATGTTGCTCCTGGTTTTATGTGCACTGTCGTCAAGTTCTTCCATAACCTTGGGACATCATTCAGAGCATCGAGACTGCTGCGCAGGAACAGGAGGAAGCAATTCTGTCCCCATGCCCATGTTACAAAGGGACAGGGGAGGCCATTGAGCCTTTCAAGTCTGTTACAGAGGGACAGGAGGAGGCCATTCTGCTTCTTGAGCCTGTCATGCAGTAACTATTAGTTGTAAAATACTTATGGAGAAGAATAGTTATAATATAAATTTTAAAGTTTCAAATTGAGTCAGGCCAATTTGAACGATTTTTGTTGGAACTTTGAATAGCTTCTTTGGAGAAGCTATTGGCAGGAAAGTGGGAGGCCTTCACAAATGAGTTAGAGAGTCTAGCGACAGCATGTTCCTGTCTATGAGCAAGGTAAGGCTGGTAAGTGGAGGGAATGCTGAATGATAGGTACAGACAGTCGGGATCGAGTGAATCTATCGTGGAGTACCAGGGATGTAGGCTAATACCCAAGAGGGAAATCAGGAGGGCAAAATGCGGACAAAAGATAACTTTCGAAAGTAGGGTAAGGGACATTCCAAAAAGATTGTACAAATACTTTAAGGTCAAAAGAGTAACTAGGGAGAGAACAGGACCCCTTAAAGATCAACATAGTGACCTATATGTGGAACTACAGGAGATCCGTGAGATACTGAATTAATATTTTGCATCAGTATTTACTGTGGAGTAGGATAAGGAAAGGAGAGAACTTGGGGAAATAAATAGTGATATCATAAAAAAATGTCCATATTACAGAAGACGAGGAGCTGGATATTTTAAAATGCATTAAGTTGGATAACCCCCTCTGAAATTTTAAGTGACACTTGGCTAGGCACATGGATTTTAGTACAATGAAGGTTAGTCTGACCTTAGAGTAGGATAAACTGCCGGCACAACATCAACATCTTAAGGGCCTGTGTGGTGCTGCATTGATCTATGATGCATGAACTAATCAGATGTACCCCAGATCCATTGGGAAGCTAGAGATGTAATTGTTCAGTCTCTGGCTGATATATTTGTATCATGGACAGTCACAGGTAAGGTTGTTCCATTGTTTAAGAAGAGTTCGTAAGGAAAAGCCAGGAAACTGTGGACAAGTGGGACTGACTTCATTGGTGGGTAAGTTGTCGGAGGGGATTCTGAGGGATAGCATTCACTTGTGTTTGGAAATTTAATTCTGATTAGCGATAGTCAACATGACTTTGTGTGTGGGAAATTGTATCCCACTAATTTGATTTAGCATTTTGAAGAAGTGACGAAAAATATTGATGAAGACACAGAAATATATCTGTGGATTAGAATATAGACTTTAGTAAGGCATTCAAAAATGTTCCGCATGACGAACTGGTTAGCATGTTGAGGTCACATGGAATACAGGGAGAGTTGGAGGTAATTGGCTCGAAGGTAATAGACAAAGGAAATGTTTGTGAACTGTTAATTTTTTGGTCTGGAGGCCGGTGACCCCCAGTGTACCACAAGTATCTCATGAATTTTGTCATTTTATATAAATGATTTGGATGTGAATACCATAGGAATGGTTAGTGCCTATGCAGACAACACCAGCATTGGTGAGGTAGTGGACAGTGAAGATGCTTAACTCAGAGTAAAACGGGGCGTTGATCAGATAGGCTGAAGAGCTGAGGAGTAGCTGATGGAGTTCATGTTAGACAAATGGAAGTATCATTTTGTTGAGGCACACCGTATTAGCACTTCTAGGTAGTATCTTGGGAAGTGTTTTCAAACACAGACAGCTACATAGAAATTATAGAACCCTGCAGTGTGGAACCAGGCCTTTTGGCCCACTGAGTCCATACTGACCCACCAGATAAACAAACCCAAGCGTTACCCCGGTAACTCTACATTTCCCATAGACAATCCACCGAACCTGCACATCGCTGGATACTGCGGATCAATTCAGTGAGGTCACTGAATCTAACCTGGACATTTTTGGACTGTGAGAGGAAAACCAAACACCCAGCGAAAGCTCATGCACACACAGGGAGAAGATACAAACACCACCCAGAAAGTCACCAAAGGGTGGAACCGAACCCAGGTCATTGGTGCTGTAAGGCAGTATTGCTAGTCATTGTGCCACTCAGTAACGAGCTGCAAGCGAGACTGCATCCTCCCACATTCTCTGGATCCGTCAGATCTGTTCAAATGATGCCAAATTCCAGTGCGGTGATTCCGACAAGACTTCCTTTACCTCCAACTCAGGTTTCACCTTCTGAATGACAGGGCCTTAAGCTGTGACTGACACATTGCCTGCTGTTCTGACCTCACCCCTTCCCCTTCTTCCCAGATCAAACTGTCCATTAATACTGCAGCATGCAAGATAATTGCTGATCTAAAATAAAACAAAGAGCTGCATATACTGGAGATCGAAAACTAAAGCTGTTCTGACGAAGAATGGACAAATTAAAAATGTTGACTCACTCTCTTCCTAGAGAGGATTAGGAAAAAGTGAATTCTGAAATGAATTCCTGATGAATGGCTTATGACCGAAACATCGACTTTCCTGCTCCTTGGATGTGCCCTGACCTGCTGTGCTATTCGAGGGCCAAACTTTCGACTTTCATCCTTCAAATAGTACCAGACCCGTTGAGTTTTTCCTGCAAACGCTTGTGTATCTAATTTCCTGTTTATAACATATACATTTTTTCCCTGCAGTTTTTACTTCCATACACATCTCCCACCCATGTTTGCTTCTACTTCTTGTTTATAAATCCAGTCAAGTTGTTTCTGTGTAATCTGATTGCTGGGTTGAGATAGATGGTAGTTTCAGTGAGATTTTTCCTGAGACCTTTCTTGATGTCACAAAACCTCGCTGCACTTTGTTCGAACAATATATGGATTGGAAAGGCAGAGAAGGATATGTGCCAAGTGCAGGGAAATGGGGTTAATGTGGACGGACATTTTGGTTATTCAGGACCAGGTTTTGCTGAATGGCCTGTCTCTGTGCATGACTGCAAAGGAAAGTGGTTTTGGGTTTAGACAGAGAAGGTGCGATTGAGAAACAATGTCATGGAAGGATGTGATCACAGGTTTCAGATTGCTGAAATATAGACATCTCAATACCATGCGGCAAAATATGCCAGTATTACCAGGAATGATGGTGAACAGGATATAGGTGTGAGTTCAGATGATGGAGAGTTTTGGATGAGGATTTGTTCTGCAGCTTTGTACCTGGGAGTGGTTCAGCAGAGTCTTCAGCTCATTGGGTTGACTCCAAGAATAATTAATCTTTGTGTGATTTTCATTAAGTGTGACAGAGGGATTGTCTGCACGGGGCCGAGCTAGTTCCCTGGTGTTTTCTTATCGAACACACCTCATCAACTACCCACCCTACCCCATGATATTCCTCTCATTTAATGTCATCACGATTCTCCCACCCGTCTTGGCTAGAGGTAACCACCATCGCCCGTATGCCCCTGGATATTCCATGATCCCTGGCACTGGTGCATTTCAAAAGGACAATGGGCACACGATTGAGCTTTCCTCAGTTTGGAGCTGCCCTGTACAATTTACCCAGAGCATGGCAGATTAAGGTCGATTACACCACGAGTTGTCCTGGTGGATGAGTTAGTACCTCTCTTCCCAGTGTGGGCCACACCACCAGACCCATCGAGCATGGTCTGAGCTCACCACCGAGCTCGGTGAAGTATCTTCGTTCTGAAGAATGTTCAGTAACACACGACAAGCATCAATAACCTTCCCTTCTTTGTCAGCATAAGGGTCACTGTATTCTCTCTGCTTCCTTACACTCACTGTATATCTGTTATAGCATCGACCCCGAACAAGGCTCATGCTCCATCTCTCTCACTCCTGCATGCAGTACCTACCGCCCCCCCCCTCCCTATCTGTTGCTTACCTTTGTAATACCCCCACAGATTGTAGAATGCTCTGCAAAATGCTAATTATGGCATGTTCCAGATAATACTCCAAATAATTCCCAGCTTCAGGACAATGACAGTGCCTCTTTGTGTAAAACATTAGGGGAAGAAACAGTGTTTTTTATCACTTGCAATTAAAATCCGTAATGAGGCAATTCAGCCCTTCAAATGTGCAGTTCATTTAATAAGATCGGCGGGCGATCTGATTGTCTCCTGAGCTTCACGTTGCAAGAACTTTCAATCATTCAGCCCCCCCCCCGGTTTCCTGTCACTGACCAAACAACACTCAGGCACCTTTTACCACGGGTTTCTTGAAGCATGTGTTCGGAAGGCATTTCCCATGGGGATGGACCCTCCAAAGAATATGCTCCATCAGCTTTTTACTTTCATTCGATGGTTAGCATGCTTCACACAGACCAATAAAAAATATACTCTTAATTTACGGTTATTGATGTCTAATCACAATTAGTAATTCTGGTAATTTCGCTTGCGTCACATTATTATATTCAACCAAAGAAAGCATCTAATCACCGGTCTCGTTATAAAATACAATTTCCAGCGGCTTTTTTTTCCTCAGCCATTATCTTGACCGACATCTGAATTGTACCTTTTACATTCTTATCAACGTTTATACTTTACTTGAGTTTGGCTATTTCTGTCTATAGCAGTTACGCAATCTCCCACTCTGTTGGCTGCAAAGCTGGCTTGTGATGCAGAGGAAGGCCAACAGCGCAGGTTAAATTCCCCAAACTGACGGAGGTGACCATGAAGGGGACGCCCTCTCAACCTTACCCTGTCACCCGAGATGTAATGACCTGAGGATAAACCAAAATTTGAGGTCTCACGAATGTCAAAGTGGTCCTTTGGGACTCTATTCTATCCAGGATAACGTTATTTTTTTCAAAAATATTGTCATTGAGAGAAAATATTCTTAATGCTACAATGAACCAATAAGTACCCAACTCAAAAGACAATGCAAATTGAACAAAATTACACCATTGTGCATGTACATACAAAACAAAAAGGTAAATAAACGAGCCAAAGAAAAATAAAGATAAAAACAAATGAATAATACAACTCAGTGTGACAAAACGTTGGCTCTTAACCGACATGAGCATTCACTAATACACGTTCATTTGACCGTAATTCTTCCTGCCTGGACATTAGCATCATTAGTCAAGTCTGTCATAGCTATATAAAAGTCCTTATTAGAGTGGCAGATCAGCTTGTATCTTGGTAATTCAAAAAGGGCTGCCATGTCTTATAAAAATCCTCTATTTTCTGTTGCACCATACCGTTAAAAAAGTTCAAAGGGCTATGCTCCATGACGAGCCTGCGAAATCTCAACAGAGGGTTTCAGGCAACAAACATAACAGATTGTTTTTCTGAAAACAGAGAGTGAGGGGATTGAAGTATTTATTTTCCTATGCACAACGGAGTAAGGTACACTGGGCAGGCCCACGAAAAGGGAAACCAGATCCATCTCCAATTCGGTGCCCAAGATCCTCTCCATAACACACCACACCTATAGCGCTGGTGCAAGGTCAACAAGCACTGAGTAAGAGTGCCCATAGTCATTCTGTATTTGAGACATACTCCCATTTTGAATTTTGAGGAAGGATCTGTGGCCAGATGGACTCTATGAAGAATCTTCAACTACATGGCAAGAGTATTCTTTCAGATTGAAACCCTTCTTGCATTTTCATAACATGGTTTTGTGAAGGGCAGGTCGTGCCTCACAAACACTATTGAATTCTTTGAGAAGGTGACAATAGGGGTGGACGAGCTTAAAGCGTTCGATGAGGTGTATATGTATTTTAGTAAGGCGTTTTGATAACGTTCCCCATGGTAGGATACCGCAAAAAATACGGAGCTATTGTATTGAGGGTGAGTTGGAGGTTTGGATTAGGAATTGGCTGGCTGGAAGGAGACAGAGGGTAGTAGTTGATGGTAAAGGTTCATCTTGGAGTGCAGTTACCAGCGGTGCTCCGCAAGGATCCGTTTTGGGAACATTGCTGTTGGTCATTTTTATAAATGACCTGGAGGAGGGGCTAGAAGGTTGGGTGAGCAAGTTTTCGGATGCTACGAAAATCGGTGGAGTAGTTGACAGTGAGGAAGGATGTGGCAGGTTACAGCGGGATATAGATAAGCTGCAGAGCTGGGCAGAAAGGTGGCAAATGGAGTTCAATGTAGCTAAGTGCGAAGTGATTCAATTTGTTAAGAGTAACAAGAAGAAGAAGTACTGGACTAATCGTCGGATACTTGGTAGTGCGGATGAGCAGAGGGATCTTGGTGTCCATGTACACAGATCTCTGAAAGTTGCCACCTAGGTAAATAGTGCTGCGTAGAAAGCATATGGCGTACTGGCTTTTATTGGTAGAAGAATTGAGTTCCACAGTCCTGTGGTCATGTTGCAGTTGTACAAGACTCTGGTGCGGCCGCATGTGGAGTATTGTGTGAAGTTTTTGTCGCCATACTACAGGAAGGATGTGGAGGCACTGGAATGGGTGCAAAGGAGGTTTACCAGGATGTTGCCTGATATGGTAGGAAGATCGTATGAGGAAAGGCTGAGGCACTTGGGGCTGTTTTCAATGGAGAAAAGAAGGTTTAGGGGTGACTTGATAGAGGTGTGCAAGATGATTAGGGGTTTAGATAGGGTTGACCATGAGAACCTTTTTCCACGTAGGGAGTCAGCTATGAGGAGGGGGCATAGCTTTAAATTAAGGGGTAGTAGGTATAGGACTGATGTTAGGGGTAGACTCTTTAGTCAGATAGTCATGACTTCATAGAATGCCCTGCCAGTAACAGTGGTGGACTCTTCCTCTTTAGGAGCATTTGAACGGGCATTGATAGCATATGGATGAAAGTGGGCTAGTGTAGGTTCGGTGGGCTTGGATCTGCGCAACATCGAGGGCCGAAGGGCCTGTACTGCGCTGTATTTTTCTATGTTCTCTGTTCTATAAATATCTTCCCCTGTGTCCAAAGAGATCTGAACGCCCAAATCTCTTTGCAGACCTCATAAAGGCACAAAGTCTCGTCTGAGGGGCCATGCTCCAACAAGGGTACTGACAGAGAGTGTGTTCTTAGCACTAAGCACCCTCTTCTTCATATCGGATCTGTACGGGTCTGTTAAAAGCGTGGTTCTTTTTTGAATAACATCTCTGATCTGATAAAAAGAAAACAAAAGACATCTCTGCTCGGTCGTCTGTAGTTACGACTTATATGATCAAAGCACATCCTTGTTTCTCTCTCAGATAAATCATCAAAGCAAGATACACTGACGAGTTGCCCATAGTTTAAACATGGAATCTCGTATCCCCAGTCGGAAACACGGTACACCACGTTTTGGGATAAGAAATGAGGTTTGGCAATATTGCCCTCGATTGGACACATTGCCCTCAATGTTTTAAAATTATTGGGAAATGTCCATTCTCCATAACTGTACTCATTTTGTCTATGAATAGCAGACTAATAAGGGAGCGCTTTGCCTGAGAAGGTTCAATATCTAACTATTTTGACGCTGAGGCCTCACTAACATCGGGTAAAGAAGAGCTTAATTGATAGCTTTTAATATCCTGGAGATCTTCTCCCGACAAACTGTGGGGTCCTTGTAATTTGGTTAACTTGATAAGGGATCGCTTATGGTGACAAATGAAAGAGCTAAATCATCCATTAAGTCTCCTAAATGTCTGTCCAGGAAACATTAAAGAAAGCATTCACATGGTGTATAGCAAAAAAGGGAGGGAATTCATTTTAATAAGAGTTATCTGATCTTGCCAGGATATTGGAAGTGCCTCCCATCTTCGAAGGTCTTGTTTAAGTTTGTCAAACAAATGGACAAACTCCAACTTAAATATAAGTTCAAAGATAGGATTAATGAATAAACCTATCTTAAATTTATGGGGTCGTAGGTATATGACTGATGTTAGGGGTAGATTCTTTAGTCCCCATACCCCCCGGGATCATTGGAAAAAGAAACCAGGTTTCTCCATCGACTTTAGGCATTTCCCCAACATCGCCCATAGACATGGCCTCCGATTTTGTACAATTAATGGCATTAACGTGACTTCTCTCCCACTTCTGTTACAGATATGTTGGGGTCTCTGCAGATGGCCTTCACCAGTGGCTCAATGACCAACGAAAACAACACTGGCGAAAGGGGTCTACCTTGGACTGCCTCTTGGAATATTAATGTTATAGGATCTCAAAACGTTGGTGAGAAACGTGGCCAGAGGATCGCTTTCAAGGATCCTCACCCACTTGATAAAAGCTTTGCCTCGACCAAACCATTCGAACGTATAAAAGACATACAGCCACTCAGCCGAATCAGATGCCTTCTCTGCGTCTAAAGGGATCACTAATACCTATATAGTTTGTTCTGGACATGCTTGGACCATATTGAGTAATCTTCAAATATTGTTGGAGTATCTGCAGCCCTTTACAAGCTGGTATGGTTCAGTTTGACAATGGAAGGATACCCATTTTCCAGCCGTAATGTAAGGGTCGCAGACAAGATTTTGAAGTCAACATGTAAAAGTTAGTTGGGCCTCTAAGAGGCACAATCTTCCAGTGTCTTCGTTTTCTTAAGAATAAGAGAGTCATGAACGTCCCTTCAGGTTATTGGAAGTCAATCGTGACTGTGTGAGTGACTAACATGGTAAGCATCGGCCCTGGCAATAAGTTTATAAATTCCACATAAAATTCACTTGGAAATCCGTCAGGACCGGGCGCCTTTCCGCCCTGAAGCTGCTTTATACTCTCCAGCACTGACAATGGTGCATTAAGGCAAGACACTCATTTGCAGATTACCCCTGGAAGATCCAAGTTCTTGAAGAAAGACTCCTTCTTAATCCTCATAATGCTCAGTCTGATATAATTCAGAGTAAAATCTCCGAAATGCTGCTTTAACCTTTATGGGATTGCAGCTAAGGGTTCCATTACCTTCCCTAATTGAGGTAATGGCTTTGTGACTCTCTTTTTACTCGCAAGATAGGCTAAATACTTGCCCGGGTTTATCACCATGCTCAAACAGCCTTTATTTTGCAAAAGTAAGTTCCTTCTTAGCTGTCTGTGTGAGCATAGAATTCACTGTAGACCGATGTGTTGTGATCCTCTGCAGCCTAGCCACCGAGCGTTTATCACAGTATGCCATCTCGGCTGCCTTCAACTGTGCCTGGAGCAAGCGTTCCTGCTCCAGATCTGCCGCATCCTAAGAAATAATTACTCCTTTGGCATAAGCCTTAGCCATTTTCCATAGAACGGATGGGTTACTATTTGAATCTGAATTAATGGCTAAGAAAGATCTGAATTCATTACAAAAATACTCAATGAACATACTATCCTTAAGAATAAAGGGATCCATTCGCCAGTGTCTCGAACCTGCTACATTGCCCTTAAACTTATCCAATAAATATACTGCTGCATGGTGAGAAATGGTAATATTCCCAATTGTACAGAACACCACCGAATCGAAGATTGCTGAAAGTAAAATCCCAATACATGAGGTGGATCTGCCTCCAAACATCCACCAGCCACAGTTCCACACAAAATTTGCTTAGATTGACAAGATGGGACCGGAGGCTTTTGGCCATTCTGTCCACCTTCGGTGCAAATGACAATTGAAATCTCCTCCTACAATAATGTGCTGCGAAGAAAGATTACTTAATTTGGAAAATGCATCTATCAGGAATTTAAGGCTGTGCGCCAGGGGCCAATAAACATACCGTTTTCATCCCCATAAATCTTTGAGGATTATGATCCTCCCGTGGGTGGCTAATACAACCACGTGATTTAAGTGGAAGATTCTTCCTCATCAGTATGGCTTCTCCCCTACTTCAAAAGATGAGAAATAAACCCGAACACAGACTCTGCCCCTGCAGTTTGGCACTCGACCTCATCCATTCTGTTTCCAAGGCTTTCAACTTGCTCGTCATGTTTTTGGAGCACGGTTGAGAGCGGTTATAGCAACGGCTGAACTTTTCTTCAATCATTGCTTCAATCATTTCACGGAACTTGGTGAACTCGGTGACCAAGGCCTGGTGAATAACTGGGTCCATCGAACGAGCAGAGTGGGTTGCAGCTACAGCCTCAGGCATGCTCGATGCTTCTGACGGGTGCACCACGTATTGGGACTTACTTGATCCTTTCCCATGTTATGTCATTTCCACTTGGCAAAACGGAATTAATAAGGATTCTGTACCTCATTTAGTGTTCAATTTTAAGTAAATGACTGTGGTGGGGTAGGTTATATTAACACTGTGATTCAGAGCCCAGCAAAGCAGACCTTTCATATCGCTTCCATCTTTTTTGAACCTTTATCGATGTTATCATTTCGTTTAATTCCTGGATATTCTGGAGCAGTGCCATTCAGTACCACTGACTACATATTCCCCACAGACACATTGCTGCCCACTCCTCGATAATCCTTGACTCCTTTGTGATTCGTGAACCTGCCTCAAAAATATTCAATATCACTGCCTCGAATACTCTACAGGAAAGAGTGTTCCAAAGACTCACTACACCCTGAAAAAAATGAACATAAACTAACTCATGTGTGAGATTAGTTTTATTTTTGTATCCTTATCTGAGAAAGGATATAATAATATTGGAAGCAGTTCAAAAGTGCTTCCCTCCACTTATTCCATGGATGAAGGGCTGACAATATGGAGACTTTAACAGGTTACCCTTGGAATGAGAGCTGATGTTATTGAAATATACAATGCCTTGAGGTGAATGGATCAACTAGATACTCACTGGGTGTTGGCATAGTCCAAACTTGAGGTCATTATCATAGAACCCCTACAGTATGGAAGCAGGACATTCTGCCCATCGAGTCCACACAAATCCACCGAACAATATCCTACCCAGACCTGTCCCCATACCCTATCCATGTAACCCTGCATTTCCCATGACTAACCCAATTAACCTACACATTCCTCGTCACTCTGAGTAACTTAGCATGGCCAATCACTCTCAGCTGCACATCTTTGGAATATAAGAGGAAACTGGAGAACTGGGAAGAAACCCGCACAGACACGGGAAGAATGTTCAAACTCCACATAGAGGGTCGGACAAGGTTCGAATTGACCTCAGCTCATTGCTGATATGAGGTAGCAGTGCTAACCACAAATCCACCATACTGCACCATTAGCCCTATTAGTTACCTGCAGCTGATGAAAGAAATCTGCCTGACTTGTTCCTGCCACTGAATCAGGCCCAGTCTGAAACCTTTATAATCGGTCATATCACCAACCTGGTTACATTTAAAATGTGTTATGAGCAATGGAGGTGTGAGACCAGAAAAGGAAACTGTTGACACCCTCCAACTTCAGTCAGAATCGGATTGAGGAGATATTCTCAAAGTTGGATTTCATTAAAGTGGGAATTCTCTTTCTCAGAAGTTTGGGATGGTTGAATCTTTATATTAAAGCAAGACTGGCCTCGTCTGATTGTTTATAGACAGATGAATCAGGGATAATGGTGCATGGAGGGAAAACTGCAGCTGGGACCACAATGAGATGAGCCACGACCATATTTACGTGTGGAGTAGTTTCAAAGTGCCAAATGGCCCACTTGTGTCCCTCAGCCCTGTTATCTAATGTTTCATTCAGCCCTTGGGACCTGCTACACAGGGGCAGATCGAGACCACTCCTGTGGTTAGGTGCAGTTTCAGAAATGTATTTAGAAAATCCAGGCTGGGTCAGAAAGTGACCACCAACCTCAATCCTTCTTTCCAGGCCTCCCGTCACTATAACTTCTGCTCCATATGTGAGTCATGTTCCAGACCCAGATTCACAGTGAATACAGCCACCATACCCCACCAAGGGTTAACTCAAACAAATCTTCTGCTCTCCCTGAATGCAACATTGTACAACACGATTTCCAGGAAAATAACCCGTTACTTTCCAAAAGCATAACATAAGAATGCAAGAAAGAGTAACAGGAGTCGGCCATTCGGCCTCTCAAGCCTGAACGCTCATTTAATAAGAACATGGCTGATCGGCTCCTGGTCTGAACTCCGCTTTCCTACGCAATTTGTTGTTTTCTTCCTCACCTCTTTTGGAATAGGGAATTTCAGACATTCACTACCTTCTGAGAGAAGATTGAAATTGGTGTTCCTTATTCGGTATCTATCTCCTTGAGTTTGATGCTCAGGGGAAACACCTTCTCAGCATTTACCTTGTCAAGCCCCCTCTGTACCTTGTACATTTCAGTAATATCACCCTTATGCATTTCAACCGCAATGAATAATTGCCTCACCATTTTCGATGCACTCAATAAATCAACACTTTTATGCCAGGAACCCGCCTCATGAAACAACCTAGTTACTTGCAACATCAAGTTGCACGTTTCATGCAGACACACTCCAATCCCTTTGTACTACTCCTTTTTTGGGGAGTCCTCTCTATTAAACAACAGCCTGAATTTTGATTCTCAGTGTCATCTACAAACTCCGATGTATATTACACTCAGCTCCCGCCGTCAGACTATCAATGTCGATTGTAAATAACTGATACCATCAGCCTGACATTTGTGGTAATCCAGTAGATACATCTTTATCATGAAGATCCATTAATCGTGACTCTCCTATTTCTATGTGTCAACCCACCATCATTCCATGCTAATGCATTATCCATCAAATTAAAAGCCTCTGTCTTGTGTCAGAACGTTTATTTTGTGATACCTTGTGGAAAATCTCTGGAAAGCCTCATGTTGAGTAGTTCCCTTTATCAAGGTTGTTTGTCACGTTCTCAGGACTTCCTGATGAAGGGCTCCTGCCCAAAACATTGACTTTCCTTCTCCTTGGATGCTGCCTGACCTGTTGTACTTTTCCAGCATGACTCTAATTTTGACATTCTCAGGGATCTCCAGAAAAAAAAGTGTATATTTTACAGAACAAAAGTGATTTCCCTTTCACAAAATCATGCCAACTCTGGTTTTAGCTTTTCTAACTGCCCTGCAATTCCTTCCTTACCAACAGGCTCTGGAAGATTCCCAGCAATAATGGTTAGCCAAAATGGTTCCTGATTTCGGTCTCATTCGTTTCTTGAAGACAGGCGCCACATTGGAAGGTCTCCAGTTTCACTGGAACATTCCTGTAATCCAGAGTATTATGGAATATTTCCCACAGTGCCGCTAGTCACTCTGTGACCACTTCTTTTAATATTAACTATGAATTACTGCTGACCTGCTATCCTTATTCTTATCTGTTAGTTTAAAATCTTGTTACTTTTGTTACAGACAGTTCAAAAATTCCCTCCTATTACCATTTTGTTTATACCATTTAAATGCTTACAATACTTTCCCCATGAGGAACGATTTAAAATACTTGTGTAAGTTATTTGCCTGTTCCCTGTGGCCAGTGCCTAGTTACACCCTCCATATGGCGTAAATGTACTTTCCTGACTGCACTTCTGCCTCAGCTCACAAACACATTTTTACACTTTTTTAAATACAGACGGAAAAGCTCGTGATGCTTGCTTTTATATTTCTTGCAAATTTATTACATCATATCTTTTCATACATCTTCCTCGCTTTCTAGATTCATACAGTCATATTGTGCACAAACAGGCCATTTGGTCCAATTTTTCCATGCTGGCCAGGTTTTCTAAACTAAACTAGTCTCATTTGCTTGCACTTTGCCCATACGCCTCTAAACGTTTCCCATTCATTTGTTGGTCCAAATGCCTTTGAAATATTGTAGCTGTACTTGCATCTACAACTGTTCCTCTGGCAACACATTCCATACTTACATCACCCTCTGTGTAAATAAAATTGTCCCTTTGTCCCTTTCAAGTTTTCCCTCTTTTACTTTAAAGCTATGCATTTATGTTTGAACTCCCTAATCCTGCAGAAAAGACCTTGCCTATTCACACATCCATGCCTCCCATGACATTATAAACTTCGAGAATGTCACCCCTCAACTTCCCACACTCTATCTGATACTAACTTCAAGATAAAATGTTTAACAATAAGCCCTTCAAATTTGAAAGAAGTATAAAGATGACAGGTAAAGAAAACAGCCCAAACTTGACACTGTCAGTTTTGCTCTATGTTACAAAACTAAGGCAGCATGAATCTCTTACTAGTGCCAATAAGAGCACCTGAATTCCTTCGTGTGAAGGAGGTGATGATCTTTAGAGTGAAAACCTATCTCCTGCTAGATCTATATAATACCACATGGTCAACATTCTCTCTCCTGTTGTCTCTGTGACCTTGTGTGGTTGTGCTTTCTTTATCTTACACTCAGTTAGAGAGAACCCCTTTTCCCCCATTCACATCTTAATTTAAACCCATTTTGTATCATCTTCTCGTTCCCAACTGCTAATAGCCCGTTTATCTTATGCCATGCCCTCTTTTCCAAGTCATGCATCCCCCAACTCCGGCAAGGGATTAAAAAGTCAAGTTTCCAACCTTTTTTCAGTTCTGAACAAGTCACACGGACTTGTAAGGCTAACTCTGTTTCTCTGTCTCTGCAGATGCTGCCAGACCTGCTGGGTTTCTCCAGAAACGAAAAGGCACAGCACAAATTTTCAATTAAAGAAATAGCGAAGGATACTGGAACTAAAAACACAAAAATTGCTGGAGAAACTGAGAGCTTCGTAAAAGGGTCACTGGACCCAAAAGATTAACTCTACATTCACTACAAAAAACGCCCGCACACCTGCTTTGTTTCTTCAGCAATTTTTGAACAAGTTCCAATTTGTGAAAGCTTCTCAAACTCCCTATCCAACACGGAGCGTCGTACCCTGGGAACTGAACGATAATGCAAAGGGCACACATTCATTGGCTCTGAAACTGCATATGGCTGTTATCACTGACACCAAAGAGCTCTTCATCATGGTCAGGGAGAAAACCAGAGAGAAACACATTCAATTCAACCGCAGAAGATGACATTAAGATAAAGGAGATGATTCAGATGAATATGTTAAAGGGTTTGAGTAATGTAACAAATTGGAAGTATGATACCAAGGAGAGAACCTCAGCAGAATGAGAGTAGAAAATAGAAGTATTACCGCATCAGAAACCAGGTGCGGTCACTGCGTTCACGGCTGATCGGTGAATGGGTCTCGATGTGAACTGGGGTACAGTCAGTAGAATTGAATTGTAGATATTGCAGCTCAGCCTGGGCTATCACGTGATTCTGTTGACAACAGCAGCAACAGAAACAGGATTGTATTCAAACATAATGTGTATCATTTTCCCCAGGATAATCCATCAGTCTACAATTACCACCAAGCCGAGTGATGATTCAGTGATGTGTGTGGGTGAACATGCCAAGGTCAGGATCATATGTACCTAAAGTTGATGACAAACCATTAAAGCTACCGCACTTAACTGGTTTCATTCCAAACAGCAGAACTAACATCTGATAGAGAGGACGAAATGATCCCAAGACAAACAGATCAGATCTAAGCTCTGCAGACCTGCCACATCCAGACATAAATGTCCAGACATAACTTATTGGAGGAAAGGACTCCAGAAATATCCCCATTTTAAGTAATGAAACGGCCTGCACATTAATGAAAAAGACAAGGATGTAGTTTCTTCACCATCCTCAGCCAGAGGTGTTGAATCCATGATCCACGTCACCCTCGTCAAGATGCCCACAAAATCACAGATGCCAGTCTTCAAAGAATTCGATTCGCTGCACTTGACATGAAGAAACAGGTGCACAAACTGGATAGGGCAAAGGCAATTGGCCCTGACCCCATTCCCGCAATGGTACTGAAGACTTGTGTTGCACAACAAGCCGTGTCCCTGGGGAGGATTTTCCATTCCAGCTCCAACTCTGACATCTCCCTGGCAATGTGGAAAATTACTCAACTATGTCTCGTTCTCCTAATAGATTAATAATTACATTTTGACCATTTCACACTCCCTCAGTGCCTTCAGAATAATCACATTGGTGGGAGTTCATTTTGACACAGCTGTCAAGCAGGACAGAAATAACTCGCTCAGTGTGATTTCAGATAGGTTCCTTTGTGGACATGGTGCTGTTGTGGAAATATCACTGGATTGCTAATCCAATCCAGGATAATGCTCTGGGCAGCTGGTGGAAAGTAAAACAAATAATAGCATATCATGATTTAGAATCTGGTGATGCAACAGTGACCTTGCATCCAATGTTGATTGTAATAATCGATCTCCTTCCCCAACGTACTTTCAGGAAGTAAATCTCCCGTGTTTTCCTGGTCTGGGCTAAAAATAACTCCAGACACAGAGCCATGTGATAAAGTCTTCAATGGTCCCTGAAACGGCCAAGCAAGACACTCAATTGTATCACACTGCTCCAAGGTCTTAAAGGATAAAACCAGACAGAATACTCAGCGCCAGCCTCAATATCAGAAAAGGGAACAGGAACCACAGTCCAGTTGACCCCGCAGAGTCCTCCTTCCTAACATCTGAGAGCTTGTGGTAACATTTCCAGAGCTTTCCCACAGGCTGCACGGAAACATCGGGAAAGGAGTAGGCCATTCAACACATTGAGCCTTCCCCATTCTAGTTCATTTAGAAAATCTCCTCAATGCAGTTTTCCCGACATAGTGTTCATATCCATTAATATGTTTAAACATTGTGAAATATAAAATAAGTACTGTTGTCGTCCCTTCAGTCCATCAATCTTGCTCCTCGATTCAATATATAAGCAGTTCTCTGATAACGTGGGTTTATTAAACGTGATTTGACTGCAATGCGACTCGTGAATTGTGTACCTTTTTTCTATAAAGTGAGCTCCCGCTCACTGTGACACGATTTCTTGGCAGGGACCAACTGAATAACAAAACCCAGCTTCAGGATCTTCTGTCTGCAAAATGCACCCTCTGAGTGTTCAGCTAAAACAGGAATGCAATCCGCTCTACAAACCCTTGAACGTGAACCTGAAACAGGGAAGTGTTCTCTCCAATTAGAAGGAACTTTATTTCAAAGCGGGGGAGAATCTTGAGGAGAAATGGAATTCCATGTTGGCATCACGTGGTCAGTCAGCCCTGCACGTTTGCTGGTGAAGAGTTTGATGAAAGGTACAGGGATGTAGCCAGTGACTGTATTGTGAAAGTGTTGCATTTACAGCACTATTTCAGTACTATATATGATTTAAAGGTTTAATTAGACTGTGCAAGTGTGTGTGTTAGACGAACTTCAATTTTGGTATTTTACTGATATGTTGCGGTTCGACCATTCTTCTCTTTCCCCATAGACCACAGTATTAATATTGCATGATTTTCTGCAAGATAGTGATGCACAGGAACACAGCTACCACGTTATTGGAGAACAACCTGTAATGCTATCTGATCCTCTATCTTTGTACCATACTCTGCTCTCTCCCTATCCCTTTAGTTTCCAGAAATCCATTTTTATATTCAGTGCCTTGGTTTCCACTGTCTGATCTGGGAGATAATTCCCAAGGTTCACCAGTCTTTGAGTGCAGACATTTATTCTCATCTCAATGCAGAATGGCCTGTCTCTACCTAATACTGTGGCCCCTTGTTTTGATGTCCCAGCCAGGGGAATTGTCACCCCTGCTTCCAAACTGTCTTGTCCTGACCGAGGTTTATATATTTCTCTGATATCTCCACTCATTTTCCTAATGCCCAGCCGCCCCAGATTCTGCTCCCACAACAGCGATCAGTCTGGTCATCTTCGCTGCTCTCCCTCAATGTCATGTTTGTCCTTTGTTAGGTAAGGAGACCAAAACTGTTCATAATACTGCACAGTGTTCGAGATGAGTTCTCACCAACGCCCTGTACAGCTGCAGTAAAACACCCTTATTCCTGTATTCAAATCCCCAGGAAATGAAGGTGATACACGATTTATCTGCCTATCTGCTTTCTGCTCCTGCAATATTGCTTTCAGTGACTGGTGTACAGGGAGATCCAGATCCTTTTTCAATTTTACAGCTACCCACTTGTTGGGTCTGTGTCCATTGGTCAGCGTGCCAATGCCATTGCCAGTATTGACTTCATGATTCAGATCTCATTGCCCTACACTGACCTTGGAGGGTTGCACAAAAGAAACAAAAATTCAGCTTAAGTTCCTTTACAGATCAACATTTTTAAACCAATCCCCATTCAAATGATAGGCTCCAGTTCCGTTTTTCCCATCAAAGGTCACAATATCACATATCCCATGCCTCCCATCCTCATTGCTCTCCATCTGCTACGTATTTGCTCAGACACTCCACTTGTCTAAATTACCTTGGAGCATTTTGACATCCTGCTCACTGTTGGGATCCATTATTAAGGTTAGGTAGTGTAAGAAACTTTATTGTTAGGTAGTGCTCACATAAGGTAGTATTAGCAAGTCTGGAACTTGTTAGCTTCACTAGGCAGCAGTAAGCCATTATGTTACACTAAGAACAGACTGAAAAGCTGATGGCATAGCCTGAAGAGGCCCCAGGGAGGGTGAGAGATAACGGGACATTAGAGCCGTGTCTAGATACACGTAGCTCAAACTGAGGTAATAGAACGTTATCAGACGAGACCCAATCACATATGAAAATTCTGAGTTTTACCAAATAAGGATGTAGCACTGGAATGCGAGGGGCTAAAAAGCTAGACAAAGAGAACAATAGACAGAAAGCGCTTTCTCCAGTGAGCTATAAACACCTCACTGTATTTTGTGTACGTCTCTCTCTCAGTAAACAGCTTATATTTTGAATCAGATCCAGTGTTTCTCTCCTTCAAACGAACACGGGGACGGTAAACGTCCTAACATCACTCACTCACAATCTGATATTGTTTAGTGCCATCTGCAAACTTGAAAATATTGTATTTGATTCACTCAATCAAATATATGATTTGTATTGGGAATACCGGGGGCCCACACCACAACCCTTCTATATCCTCCAAGCCTTCCATTCAAAAAATACATTGTTTTATTTCTATTCACTGCTTCCTTCCAGCTCTCCCATTCTAAAACCATATTAATCCCAGTCCCATAGGATTTGAATTTGCATAATAGGCTTTATCAAAAACCTTCATGAAAATGCACATATTTCATTGATTGCTTCTCCATAATTATGCGAAAGACACTTTCTCAAATATGATTCCCATTTGATCAATCTCTGTCAACTTTGTCTGTGCTCATTAATTTCAGTTCCAATACTTCCTCTAAAACTGTTCAGTTGCTAATTTCATTCTATTCCTTTTTTCTAAACAGACTAATATTCACTAGTTTTGATGGGAAATTTTCTTTTTTGTTTCGTTTTCTTATGTGAAGACATAACTGAAGTATTTGCTCCATCGTCCTGCCTTTTCCCTGTTCTCAATTCTCTGGTATCTGACTGTAAGAAAGCTGCACCATTTTATCCCATAATTTTGCCATTGGCATATTTTCAGAAGATATTACAAGTTCAATCTTAAAAACCTTGTTAATATACTCTTCAGAAACCCATCAATTCCTACCTTAAGCTACTCAAGGATTGACCTTTCACAGTCACACTAACACAGAAGCACAGACTTTGTCCCATCAACAATAGAGCACGGTGCACATTAGCCCCACTTTCCGACACAAGACAGGAGCCGTGAATCCTATGGTATTTCAAGTTCACAACTGTGTATTTTCTAATGGTTGTGAAGTTACCATGACAATTCTTCTCTCAGGAAGTGCATTCCTGACCCCAGCACCCTCTGAGTGAAAATCAATACTCAATTCCTCTCCACATCTCAAATCCTTCACTTTAAAATGTGCTCCATTGTTCTTGGCCCTTTGACTACAAGGAACAGCTGCTATCTATCCACCCTGTCCATGTCCCTCGTAATCCTATCCTTCTGAATCTCGGCCCATTCAGCCTTCTCTCCTCCAAACTAAACAGCCCAAGCTTATCCAGCCTCTCTTCATAGCTAATATGATCCATCCCAGAGAACATCCTGTTGAATCTGCTCTGAGCCCTCTCCACTACAATCACATTCTTCTTGTAATTTGGCTCCCAGAACGACAATCAGTATTCCATCTTGGCAAAAGCAAACTTCTGCATAGCTCTTATAATCTATGCCTTGATGAATAAAGGTTATGTTTACTGTCCCCTATGCTTTCTCAAATTGTGCATTAACCAGTTTAGTCACATTCCGGGATTTGTGGAGAAGCACCCTCTAAGATTCCTCGTGTGCTGCCATTCATTGAGTTCTCCCCTGTCCAGTTCCTTCTTCCAAACTGCATCACTTCATATTCATCAGAGTTATATTTCATCTGCCATTGGTCCACCCATCTGACCATTCCATCTGTATCTTCCTGTAACATAAGACCTTCCTCCTCACTGCCAACCACCCGGCCAATCTTTGTATCAAACACAAACTTAGTTTTCACACTCCCGCCACCCACGTCTATATTCACAGCTGGATCATTTATGAATACCACAAATAATCAGGTTAAAGATGACACAACAACAGGTTATAGTCCAACAGGTTTATCCGGAGGCACGAGCCTCGAAGAGCTGCTTCTTCATCAGGTGGTTGTGAGCTTTGAAATCTCGTGTCTCTAAACAAACCTGCTGAATTATCACATGGCGTTATGTGATTTTTAAGTTTGTCCACCCCAGTCCAACACCAACACCTCCGTATCACAAATAATAAGGACACAGCACTTATCCCTGTGATACACCATTGGACACATGTCTCCAGTCACACTAACAGCCTTCAACCACTACCCTCTGTCTCCTAACAGTAAGGTGATTTAGATGCAACTTGTCAAGTTACGAATGACTCCGACCTGTTCCTTTCTTATTCTTTTCCGCTTGACACACTTGCAGAATATCTGGGGATTCTCCCTAATCTTGCCCTACAGCAGGTTTCTATGCCCCTGTTTTAGGCTGTTCTCACCAAGTGAAGAATTTCCTCACTTTTGCGGTCTTAAATGGTCTGTCCCTTAAATTGCAATATTTGCCTTGAATGTGGAACTGACAACTAGGGAAACGTCCTGTTTATTTCCAACGTGGCATATGTTTTGTGAAGTTTCCAAGTTTCATTGTGACCCTCCTCTCATTCTTTCAAACTCTAAAGAACACAGGCCGAGTTTCCTCATCACACAACCTCGCCATCTGAGGGACTAATCTGGATAATGCCCATTGCACTTTTTTTGTGATCAGTATATTGTTTCTCAGATTGGGTCAGCAACACTTTACACAATGGATGTAGGTTTGCTCGCTACATTTCCAGACGTTTCGTTATCTTACTAGGTAACATCTTCAGTGGTCCTCATGCGAAACAATCCTTAAAATTCCTGCTTCCATTTATATGTTTGGATTTCTTTGTGTTGGTGATGTTAGTTCCTGTGGCGAAGTCACTTCCTGTTCCTTTTCTCAGAGGTTGGTTGATGGGGCCTAAAATCTAATAGCACATCGAGTTAGACATCTATCAGAAATACATATGGATTTTCTCCATTGTTGCTGTTAATTCCTAAATATCCAATATCACATGCTGTATAATAGATTCCAACAGTTTCTGACTTGTAGTTGTCAAGTTAATTGTTTGGCAGTTCTCCAAACTATGTCTTCTTCCCTTTATAGGTGCTTGGATTCCTTCCATTAATCTATAGTGCTTGGACCACGTTTGCTAACTTTTATTTATCCATAATGGCTTCCAGCCTCTGCAAAATGCACAGGAAAATGAAACACAGTCATCGACAGTGCAATTAATATTTCTATTGCTGATTTATGTCAGACATTTTAATATGAAGTACATCAGGTTTGTCAGACGGAGCAATGCTCAATCCAGTTACATTCTCAAATACCACCTTGTTACTGATATCAGTTGACTTTATGTCTTCAGTTGCACAAGCCCGACATGATCACTGGGTATTACTGGGTGATTTTGTGGATCTTCCTCCGTGAAGACAGATGCAAAGTAACTGGTTATTTTCTTGACCATTTCCCTGTTTTTCACAATAAACTCTCCTCTCCCGATTACCAATTTTAATATTTGACCTTGCTTTTACTTTGTTTCCTTTGAAATACAGATTGTAGATTTATGCAGTGTTTTTGTTCTTGTTTGTTAGCATTCATGTACTGTTTTTGATTTCCTTATTAATTTCATGGTCCTTGTTTCAGGATCGTGAATTCTCAGGTTTCCACAATGACTGAAATTCTTCTGAAGCCACTTCCTATGATTAATACGTTTTCCAATTTGTTATGCTCAAAATTATTGTGTCACTTTCCCTTTCTTTGGTATTTATACCTGAAACAAAATAGATGTATTATTCAGACTTTGCATTATTTCTATAAATCTCCTGACCAGATATATTCAGGAACACTGCAGGAGGACAGCGAAGGAATTGCGGGAGCCCTGGCTGATATTGTTGCATCATCGCTGGCCAACAGGTAAGGTTCCGGAGGACTGGAGGGTTGCGAATGATGTGCCTTTACTCAAGAAGGGCTACAAAGAAAAATCTGGGAACTGTAGACCACTAAACCTCAAATCTGTAGCAGGTACCTTACGTGAAAAGCTTCTGAGAGATAAAATATACGTGCATTAGGAAAAACAGGGTGTGATTTGGAGCAAGATTAGAGTGGTGCTAGAAAAGCACAGCAGAGCAAGCAGCACCCGAGGATCAGGAAAATCAACGTTTCGGGCAAAAGTCTATTATCAAAGTCAGCACGGCTTTGTGCATCGGACACCATAGCTCACAAATTTGTTCGAATTCTTTGACGAAGTGACCAGCAACGTTGAGGAGGTCAGGGTGGTATGTGTAGTCTATATGGATTCAAGTAAGGCCTTCAATAAGCTTCCACATGGTGCGCTGCTCTGGAAGATGAGATCGCATGAAACTGAGGAGGAACTGCCAAATTGGATACAAAATGAGCTTGATGGGAGAAAGCAAAGAGTAATAGTGGAAGGATGGTTGTCAGACTGGAGGCCTGGGACTAATGGAATGCATCGGGGCGATGCTGGCACCATTATATATTACATATATCTATAATTTATATGAGAATGTACGCGCATGATTTGTAACTTTGAAGGTGACAATAAAATAGGCGGTTACATGGAGAATGACAAAGGTTATCAGAAAGTTCAGAACTTACAGCAGTATCTTGATCAGCTGGGGAAGTGGGAAATGGTAAATGGATTTTAATGCCGATCAGTGTAAGTTCTTGCATTTTAGAAACTCAAATCAATATCAGAGTTTTATGGTGAATGGCTGGGTCTTAAGGAATGTAGTGGAACAGAGGGACCTTGGAATTCAGGTGCATGGTTCTCTGAAAGTTGATTCAGAGGTAGACAGGGCAATGAAGAAGACTTTTGGCACACTGGCATTCATCAGTCAAGGCACTAAGTAATGGATTTGGGGAGCTATGCTGCAGTTATACGGGGCACTGGTGAGGCCATACTGATAACGTTATGTTCAGTTTTGTTAACTTTGCTATAGGAATGATGTTATTAAACTAAAATGAGTTTACAAGAAATTTACAAGGATGTTGCCAAGGACTCAAGGCTCTGAGTTAGAGGGAGAGGTTGGAAAAGCTAGGACTTTTTACTTTTGCGGGTATGAGAATGGGGAGAGGATCTTATTGAAGGGTGTAAGATCATAACAGGCAGGAATAGAGTAAATGCACCCAGCCTTTACTTCCCAGGATTGAACAATAACGGACTAGAGCGCATCAGTTTAAGGTCAGAGGAGTAAGAATAAAAGGGAACCTGAGGAGCAACTTTTTACACACAGGTTGATACGCAAACGGAATGAGCTAGCAGCAGAAGTAGTTAAGGTGGGTACATTCACAACATTTAGAATGCATTTTGACAAATACAGGATCAGAAAAGATTAGAAGCATACGGGGCAATGGCTGGAAAATGGGGTAAGTGTGAATTGACATTTTGGTTGGAATGGATCAAATTGAGTCGAAGGGCCTATAGGACTCTATGACTTTAACAACGATTGCTTATCTCCCACCGAATGTTATTATGTATTTTCCCAATTAACTGGAACAAACTTGACCCTCTCGGCTCCATGCTTCCATCATGTTTGACCAAAATGTACAAACATTCTCTATTGTATGCAGACGCCGTCTAAGATACAACATATTATTGTCACTACTCCTCCAAAGCTGCTTCAGAGCAAGGACATCGATTAGTCCTCCTGACCACACAACGCCAAGTCAGAAAAAAACTTGATCTCTAGTTTGGTTCAATACATACACTTCAACCCACCTGATACACCTTTAGGGAATTTATTTTTCACAGCATGAGCAGTCACTTAGTAACGCAGTAGCGATGCAACCTGAGACCATCCAATAAGACAGCAGTATCCATGATATTAGCATGTCTAATTTTCAGAGCATATGACACTCAGAAATTCAGCAACTGTTTTAGTTTCGATATATAATACACCAATGTTTGCTTCGCCTTGTTATTTGTAAGCTTCCCTTAAACTGAATCTGAGGGACATGGTCTGTGGCGTTATTGGTGATACACTTGGACAAGACATTCTGGAAGGGCCACCTTGACGCTGTGATACATGACAAGCGTCAATAACCTTCCACACTCTGCCAGGATTAGGGTCACCATATTCTATCTGCTCCTTCACACTCCCTGTATACCTGTTATAGCACTGACCCCGAACAAGGCTCACACTCTATTTCCAAATAAGGCTCAGGCATTTCCAAACTCACAATTGAATTCAGCAACTTTCTTCCTCACTTTCTCTGTCACCTACGCAATACCCGCCACACTAATAATACTAAATTGATTTACAGCTGTCGACTGACTCATTCCGGACACCTCACCATTCCCCCCAGCCCCACATCCACCAGCACTAACAGCAGGGTCACCCATTTCCACGCTCCCTCCCTCTCTCCCTTTCTCCTGTTCCAGGAGAAACTGTCTGGAATGGGACAGAAAGGGCCAAGCCAGGTGGTGCTGTGCCTGATATCTGTTCTCTCACACCCCCTTCTCCCGCCATGTGGGGAGGAACCCGGCATGAGCCGAAGACAAACAAAATTGGTCACGTGGAGCTTCTGAGACATCCACTTCACGTCAACTGAGTAAAGAGCAACAGTCAGTTCTCAACCCACTGTCAGTTCCAACGTCAGTCCATTCACTCCCAACCAAAAACAGATACCTCACTGCACAAAGATGCAGACACTGAAATGCACAGACTTATTGGCAAACACCCCAACATACTAACATGCACAACACATATAAGGAGATAGGCATATATACACATTGCAACACACAGAGACATATACAGTTGCACACAAATAGACACAAACACAGATAGAAACACAGAGGCTAATACACAGGTACACAGATGTAAACACACAAATACACAGAAAACAAGCACATGAACACACACACACACACACACACATCCACACACAAACACACACACACACACACACATATATACATACATACACACAGAGAAACAAACACTAGTGTCATTAAGACACAAATCGGCACCTTTTTGGTTTATAAAGCGATCAAGGATTCTAGGGAGAAGGCAGGAGAATGAGTTTGAGAAAAATACAAGAAATTACTGAATGGAATATCAGACTTGATGGGCCGAATGGCCTCATTCTGCTCTTTTTTCATGCGGTCAAGTAGTCACTTTCTGAGATTGTAGCAGAGGCTGGTTTTGATACATATTTGACTGGAAAGTGTCAGTGGGAATGTGGGACAGGTTGGAGGGCAGAATTGTTTATGGTTACTCATAATTATTATATCCTTAAGTATGAAAAGAGGTGAGGTGAGCACAGTTTTAATGTAATGGGTCCGACAATGAAATAAAGATGACCCTTTTCATTTAGTATTGTGCGGTCTGTGGTTTCCTCTTCCTCAGGGAATAGGGAAGACTCTGTTATTGAGGATATTCTAGGCTGAGCTCGACTAATCTTTGCTGGACAGCTGAGTCAATGTTTATCGGGAACAGACAGGAGAGGGATGAACAGAGACAATTTGACCAGCTATGAGCATTCTGAATGTGATATCTCAATCCACCCTCGATGCTATTATAGAGATATACTGCTGCCCCTACCCCATGTGTTGTTTCCTCAATCCGCCACACGAAGCTGTTACAGAGATATACTGCTGTCCCTACCGCGTGTGTTGTTCCTTCAATCCACCCCTCAATGCTGTTACAGGTTAGGGGACCACCCCAATCCGTCAGGCAGGATCGTTACAATGAGACAGGAGGAGACCATTCTGCCTCTTTAAGAAATTACACAGGAATATAGAATTAAGTAATTCAGATCGTCGAGTACATTACACAGCCATTCAACCCGCCTGAACGGCTACACAGGCACAGGGAATATGTCGATAGCAGGAAATAGAGAGTAGAGAGAAATGTTTACTTTCAGGCTGCAAAGCTCTAACTGATGGAATGCCTCAGAGATCACTGTTGGGTTATCAATGAACAGTAATCTGCATCAATGATTTGGAGGAAGGGGAGGGAATGGCTTGGAGCTCAATTAGCTCGTCCACCAAGATGGTCATTCATTGTGTCGTCAAATTGATATACCGAGTTTGCATAATGATTATAGACAGGGAAGGTTAGTGTGCAAACCTTCAGTAGAAATAACATAGGGTAAATTGTCTATTTTGGCATGAAGGATAAAATAATGATAATCAATTTAAATGGAGAGATATTGCAGAACTCTGTGATACAGGCGATTTCTATGTTCCTGGGACATGAATCATATGAAGTCAGTCTGCAGATGCAGCATGTGATTTGGAAGGTAAGTGGGGAAATTTGCTGTTTTTGGCAAAAGGTTAAGGTTTAATTGCAGGAATGTATTACTGCATCTGTACAGGGCATTGCTGAGACTAAATCTGATGCAAAGTGTGCAGTTTTGATCCCCAAACACTAAAATAAAAGGATATAATTACTTTCGAAATTTTCAAAGAGGCTTCCCTTTTCTCATTCCTGGGATGCCGGCCTTTGGTTATGGGGGATAATCAGTTCCGATCTTAGCCTAGAAATAGTATTGAACCACCATGACTTTCAGAAAAGTGCATCAGCTGGATGCATATTATCTCTTGTCGGGGAGACAAAAGCTAGAGAATAAATTTGAAGAAAAAAAGATGTATTGATATCAATACACATACTATGAAGACACCTACCAATACTTACAAATTACACAGACACGTGCAAGCATGTGATCCAATTATAAAGTAGGGATATTTATTGAGATTGAATGGAATTGAGTACAATAAGAACAATGACGCACTTGCATATAATCCATCATCAGGTTTTCCAGAGAATGTTCCAGGTGATCGCACATGGCCCAGTTTGGTGTCCAGTTGACATTATTGTATGTTTCAACACAGAGAGGGAGAAAATTGCTCCTTGCCTGAGAAGCAACAGCCGATTGATCCCTTTCTCTTACTTTGTTGCATCACTTAGCAAAGTGTCAGTCTATAAAATCCCTGAGTTATCTTTGCCACTTGTGCTGGATTCCTCGTGAGGATTGATTGGAAACTTTCATATGCCTGAAACAAAGGGAATTCAGCCAAATCCAACTGTTCCAGAACGAAATCCCACAACCAGTAGCTTATTTGAACAGAACAACCTCAAAGGCAGAATAACATTTGGGGCACTCTGTCATTTTACCATTTGATATGAGTACAACTTTCTGTGTCTTACAATGTTTTTCTAGAAAATGACCTACTCTGAGAGCGATATCATTAGCCACATCATTAAACTGGTTACATTTAAGATTGGTGTAACCAGTGGAGGAGTGGGGCGGAAAAGGAAACAGTGACCCTCCCACATTGGCTGGAACACAAATGAGAAATTTTCAAAGAGCTGTCCAAGTAGAAATTCCCTCCCCAGAAGTTTGTGGTGCCTGGATGTTTACATTTATTCAATGATGTATTTGTTGACATTTGACAGGAAAGTGAACGCATAAAATGGCATACAGACAGAAAAGTGCTGGGGAGACCTTAATCATATGACCCATAATCTTTGTGCATGGTGGAGAAGTGACAAAGTGTCTAATGGCACACTCCTGCTGCTCAGACCTATGTTCCATCCAACCACTCACAGCTCCTGCAAGGAGAAGTTGGAAGCCACTTGCTCCAAATACCTGATCCACAGTAACACACCATCGCATTCAGTCCCTCAAGACTGTCACACACACACGGTTTAGCGTGGGTTGGAAAATGCCAACCTGTGTTCAAAGGACCCCTCTGGTCTCTTTGCAGAGTGTCTCCTCTCTGCAACTTGTGCTTTATTTGTTGGTCATAGTACAGGCGCAAATGCACTGTGAATACAACCCCCATATCTCACCCAGAGATGACTCACAAAGTACTTTGCTCTGTCTGATTACACCGTTCACTAATAGAACGTTCAGGAAAATTACAACCGTTAACTTTGTAATTACAGAATATGAGGACGTAAGGAACTGGATCAGCTAATTCGAACGGTCAAGCCATTGTCTACCATCATGGGTGATCTACTATTGGCATTAACTCCTTTTTAATGCGCAATTCTTCACATCCCTTAGCTGTCTGACAGGTCAAAAATTCATCTACCTCCTCCTTAAATACTTTCAGTGATGTAGCTCCCATAACTCGCTAGCCCAGATAATTCCTGACATTGATTTCCCACTGTGAGAGGAACACATTCCCCAAACATACATCGTCACCTAATTGATATAAACGAGAGGTGAACACAGGGGCTCAGCAAACAGTGAATTTCTTTGATATCAAGTCAGTATTTGACTGTGGATGGCATCAGGACCACCCACTTATTTGAGCTGAATGGGAATCAGGTGTAACCTCCCACTTGTCTGTGTCTTTCAGAGCACCAAGAAAGATGCTTGTGGTCGGGGGCAAACAGCCCTAACAGTTCCGTGATATCTCTGCAGGAGATCCTCAGGTTAGTCTCCTCAGCACAGACATCTTCAACTGCTACATCAATGTCTTTCCCCATCATAAGATCTGAAGCAGGGATGATGACTGACGGTCACACAATATTCAGACATTCTCGGCCCCCTCAGCTCCTGAACCATACTGTGTCCATGTGCAGCAAGACCTGGACACCATTCCGGTTTGTGCTGTTAAAGTGTCGGTAACGTTCATGTGACAGTGCTGCCAGACACTGCACATTTCTACAGTTAATAGAGGAGCTCAATCGGCATCCCAGGCTGGTTACACACTGATATGTGGAAGCCATTGAGCCCGTGGAAACTACTGAAAAAGAAGAGGGACAGCCCATTCAATCCATCTGCCTATTCCACAGGAAGAGAATGGGTGTGGTCTGTACATCGAGCTGTTAAACAGGTACAGGCAGAGCCCAATCAGACCCTTAAACCTGTTCCATGAGACCAGGAGGAGGCTATTTAGCCCCACGAGATAGTTGTACAGACACAGGAGGGCGTAATTGATACTCTAACATGACAAACCAATGAAACCGAGACTGCATGGATAGGGGGCTCCATGGTGTTAATCATGGTTCCATTGTTTGTAGAACGTGTGCTACCTTAACATGGTTTGCTGGCAGTGAGGAGGAAAACCAAATATTTTGTGTAAAGTCTCAAGGAGGCATCTTCTATCTCCGAGAAGTCACTCCCATGTGCTCTATATAGGTCAGAAGCTGCTGGGAAGAGTTAACTCTTTTATAATGAAGGTATTGTGCCTGTTGTCGGGATTATGGATAACATGACGTTCAATGCAGGATCATGCACCAATTGAACTGTATTAACGTTGGGAGAGTTTATTTTTCAAAAGCCTGAACCTCTCTCTCTCTCTCTCTCTCTCTGGATCGAAATAGGGAGTCGAGATGGTTTGGTGGAACGTTCTCAGAGGCTCTTAAACTATCGAGAATCATGTAACCCGAGTGAAAAAAAACATGGAATCTATCACCATAACAGTTTCTATTTAGAACATCATAAGTGATTGTACATCCCCCTTAAGGTTCAATGCAATCACCTTATTCTCTCACTGAGCTTCACTCACTGTTATTGTTGCCATCATCCCAGGGATTCGTCTGGTGAGACTTGAGAGAAAGTCTCTCCACAATACCCCAAATACTGCTTCAACAACACTCTCAGGGATGATCACAATAATCTTTTTGTCTCACTAAGACATCGCCGTTTCCTCCCTGTCTCATGAAACGCCATTATTTCTCTATGCACTACGACTGACATGGAATTTATATGTTCCTTATATCTGTACATCAGCATCAATAACGCCAGCACCAGACCTGCCTATGGAGATGTACATCACACTCGGGGAGAATTTCAATGAGATCGAATACCCCTAAAGGATTTAATGATCACTGTGTATATAGGAAGTTTATGTTGCTTCTGCAATTCTGATTCATTATATAAAAATAACTGAACTCACATCAGTGTGTAATTGTCTCACCCAGGAGCTGAGTCAACAAGAATTGGAACTCTGTGGAGGAAATGCACAACTGTTTTGTTTGTATGAGCTAAAAATATATGCAAGAAAGAAACGGGACTACACAACAATAGTAACCCCAATTAAAAGGGCTTCGTGATAAGATGCTGTGAAGACAGACAGTTAAACTCAATATGCCTGTCTAAGCAGTAGGTATAAACATCTGTTTCCTACTTTTACAGAAACACAGGAACAAACCCCATTTAAACAAGTCTTAATGATAAGATGCTGAGAGGGGCGGCACAAATGGAAGGAGTAAATAATGGTTAGGCAAGGATGTGCCCACAGCAGGATAAGGTCAAATGGTCTTGAGAACAGGAATGAACTTTTTTTTTCACAGCCAAGACCAGGTAAGACACGAGATAAACAGGAGTAATGGGTACCGGTCTTAGGGAAGTGGAGGATATAAACAGGGGGGGAAGCAATGAAATAAGAAAAAAAATACATATAGGAACCAAATTATATAAATATTGAGTATTTGTTGAATACAGTGCGTTTTGTCCCTGCCTTGTGGACATCACACCAACTTGCAAGTGTGAAATAAAGGGCACTACTGATTCAGATCTTGTCTCGGACTTAAATTATTGCAGTGAGTGAACTTTGTTTCTCACAATTGGCACCCAACGTGGGGCTGTCTGGGATGTTCTTCAATCGCCGGGTGGAGTGGCTGGCCCTCGACACTGGGAAGACGTGTCCCGTTCCCAATTGAGGAGCAGTCTCGTGTCCCGGTTTGGTCCGATCCCTTGGGCGACTGGTACAAATCCCACAAGATAGACATCTGAATCAGACAGTGACACGCGGTCGACAGAATATAAGGTGGAAAAGGGCCAGGCAACACTGTGCACAGATCAAGGTAAGAAAACTGACTTTTAAGTATTGCCTTGGTGGCTGGGCTTGAGTTTTAATACTTAGTAAGGGGCTAACAAAGGGACTCAGTATGGGTTGTGCCGTGGGTAAGGGACAAGCCTCCAGGGATATGAAAGAGGAACAAAGCAATGGAAGAGGAGGCGGGGTCCCGTGTAACATACCTCCTGAAAGTCCGTTGTGGAGGATGTTGCGGAATGGACACACAATACTTGTACACGGGTAGAGGATCAAAAGAAAATGATTAAATATTGTTGTTCAGTATGGACTAAGGAACCAATCCTTCATCCGGCTGTCTTCTGCCCAAAGTACGGTTCGGACGAGGATTGGGTATGTCTTTATTTAGAGTTGTATGTGCATGCAAAGCAACGTTTTAGTCAAGAGGAGGCGGACTATGCGTTATGTTGGAAGGGCAGTTTGGGAGTGCTGGTAGTGAAGACAAACGATTCCCCCTCTGCCCCACCCAGTCCCTTGGATCCTCTTAGCTGTTTGCCCCTTCCACCGTACCATAGAATCAGATTAGGTAAAGATGGGGGAGGAGGGGAGACAGACAGAAAGGGATAGGGAACAGATGACTCACAAGAGGAGGACGAAAGGGCGGTGGGCTGGGATGTTGTTGTTCCTGACCTTCACTCCTCGGCAGAAGAAAAGGAAGCTAAAGTCGACGTAGGGGAGGCCTCCGGAGGATCTAACCCAAAGCCTAAGGGGGCAAAACAAAAGAAAAAATGGAAGAACGTAACAACTTATTCCCTTCGTGAGGTACCAATAGGGGACAAAGAGATTGGGATTGTAAGTGCCTCCCTCACCTGTGGGGAGGCCAGAACATTTAAAAATAAATGAAGTTCCTGGTTGAGGATCCGGTAGGATTGTCTGAACAAATTGATCAATTCTTCGAAGAGGTGACAATTAGGTTAGACCAGGGAAACCCAGTGGATGTGGTCTATCTAGACTTTCAAAAGGCCTTTGATAAGTTGCCACACGGGAGGCTGCTGAGCAAAGGCCCATGGTGTTCGAGGTGAGCTGCTGGGATGGATTGAGGATTGGCTGTCTAACAGAAGGCAGAGAGTTGGGATAAAAGATTCTTTATCAGAATGGCAGCCAGTGACGAACGGTGTCCCGCAGGGTTCAGTATTGGCGCCACAGCTATTTGCATTATATATTAATGATTTGGATGAGAGGACTGGGGGCATTCTAGCGAAGTTTGCCGATGATACGAAGTTAGGTGGACAGGCAGGTAGTACTGAGGAAGTGGCCATGCAACAGAAGGATCTAGACAGTTTGGGAGAGTGGTCCAGGAAATGGCTGATGGAATTGAAAGTGAGCAAGTGCGAGGTCTTTCACTTTGGCAAAAAGAATAAAATCATACACTATTTCTAAACAGTAAGAAAATTAGCAAAGCCAAAGTACAAAGGGATCTGGGAGTGCTAGTCAAGGATTCTCTAAAGGTAAACATGCAGGTTGAGTCCATGATTAAGAAAGCGAATGCAATATTGTCACTTATCTCAAGAGGGTTGGAATGTAAAAGCAGAGATGGGGTACTGAGACTTTATAAAGCTCTGGTTAGGCCCCATTTGGAGTACTGTGTCCAGTTTTGGTCCTCACACCTCAGAAAGGACAAACTGGCACGAGAACATGTCCAGCGGAGATTCACACGGATGATCCCTGGAATGGTAGGTCTGACATATGAGGAACGCCTGAGGATCCTGGGATTGTATTCGTTGGAATTTAGAAGATTAATGGAAGACTTAATAGAGACGTACAAGATAATACATGGCTTGGAATGGGTGGACGCTCGGAAATTGTTTCCATTAGGCGAGGAGACTAGGACACGTGGACACAGCCTTTGAATTAGAGGGGGTCAAATCAGAACATAAATGCGGAGACGTTTCTTCAGCCAGAGGGTAGTGGGCCTGTGGAATTCATTGCCATGGAGTGCAGTGGAGTCCAGGACGCTAAATGTCTTTATGGCAGAGATTGATAGATTCTTGTTGTCTCGAGGAATTAAGGACGAAGGGGAGAACGCTGGTAAGATGAGTTGAAATGCCCATCAGCCATGATTGAATGGCGGAGTGGACTCGATGGGCCGAATGGCCTTACTTCCACTCCTATGTCTTATGGTCTTATAATTTTGGGGGCCCAGTCTGTACACGTAGGCTGAGTTAATGTCTATTTTGAACATACTATTTACTGGGGAGGAAAGGGGACTTATACGGGGAGTAGCCATTAAAATATGGGACAGGGAACACCCGATTGGAGATGGGGATGCTGGACTGGGAGAGATGAAGTTTCCCCTGAGAGACCCCCAGTGGGAAAATCAAAACCTGGAGCATAGAGCAGAAATGAGGGAATTGAAAGACCTGATTCTAAAAGGAATAAGAGAGGCAGTTCCAAAGTCGCAGAATCTGACTAAAGCCTTTGACGTTAGTCAGGAGAAAGATGATACTCCTTTAGCTTTCTTGCAGAGATTAAGAGACTCAATGCAGAAATATTCTGGAATGAACCCTGAGGACCCAGTGCCACAGGGTCTTTTGAAAGTACATTTTGTGACAAAGGCATGGCCAGACATACAGAGAAAGATACAGAAGGTAGAAGGATGGAGTGAAAAACCATTAGATGAATTGTTAAGTTAGGCATAGAAAGTGTTTGTAAAGAGAAAGGATGAGAGACAGAAACAGAAGGCGAAAATGATGGTAGCTGCTGTTGATGAGGTAATTAAGAGAAGAATGGAACCCATAGTGGGCAACCGGCGCAGCGGGTAGCAGCATGTAGGGCAGAGATGAAAGGGGAGAGGGAGAGGACAAGAGGGAGCATTTGATAGAGGGTTCGAGTAACAGGTGCAGATTTGGCGGTCTCCACAGGCAGGATGATATTATTGTGGAAAGATAGGGCATTTTAGGCAGGAGTATCCTGATCTACAAAGGGACGCAAGGGCCATTCCGCTTATGAATTTTGATAATGAATAAGGGTGTCAGGGGTTCCTGCCCTCGGGGGCCCAGCAGGAACCCTTGATAAACTTGAAGGTGGGTCTCTGTAGGGAAGAGGTAATCTTCCTAGTAGATACGGGGGCAGTACGGTCATCGCTGAATTTTAAACCAAAGAAAGTAGAAATGTCGACACGGTTAATTACTGTTTTCGGGGTGAACGGGGAGGGGTTTACTGTCCCAGTATTTGAACCTATGATGATAGAACGTCCTAAGGACAGAGTCACAGGGGAATTGTGGTATATCCCCGATATTTGAAGTAACTTACTAGGGAGAGATTTAATTATCCTCTTAGGACTGGAGATTGGAATTCAGGAAAAAGAATTAGTTGTACAAATGGCAATTTTGACAGAGGATATCGAGAGAGAGATAAACCCTATTTTATTGGCTCGGGAAGGGAATCGTGGAGGACTGCAGGTCCCTCCCCTTGAAGTAAATTTCGAAAGGGACGGGGACATTGTCTGTGAGCGACAATATCCCATTCCCATGGAGGGTAAACGAGGACTGCAGCCAGTAACTGAGGGACTGCTTAGGGATGGCTTATTGGAACCATGTATATCTCCTTATAATACCCCAATCCTACCTGTGCGGAAATCTGATGGAACTTATCGATTTTTGCGGGATTTGAGAACATTAAATCGCATAGTCCAGGTCAGGCACCCAGTGGTGCCAAACCCCTATACGTTATTGAGAAAGATCCCTCATGACCACAAATGGTTTAGTGTGATAGATTTAAAGGATGCCATTTGGGATTGTCCCTTGGTGGAGGAAAGTAGGAATTTGTTCGCCTTTGAATGGGAAGACCACAAGACAGGATGGAAACAGCAATACCGGTGGACAGTGCTCCGTCAGGGGTTTACAGAATCCCTGAATTTATTTGGACAGATGTTAGAAAAAATATTGGAGAAATTTTGCAGCCCCAAGGGGACTACCCTATTGCAGTATGTAGACCAACTCTTAGTAACAGGAAACAGAAGAGAAAGAGTAGTAGAAGCTACTAACAAATTATTGAATTTTCTGGGCCAGCAAGGCCTGCGAGTATCTCAAAACAAGTTGCAATATGTGGAGGGAGAAGTGAAATACTTGGGACATTTAGTTAGTGAGGGAAAGCGAAAGATAAGCCCGGAACAGATAGAGGGAATAGTGGGGATGCCACTGCCCAGGACTAAATGGGAGTTACGTAAATTTTTGGGTCTGACAGGATATTGCAGATCGTGGATTGATTCCTATGCTCAAAAGTCTACACAATTATATCTCAAACTATTGGAGGAGAAACCAACATGTCTAAGTTGGGACAATGAGGAAAAAGAACTAGTTGAGGAACTCAAAAGAGATCTGATCCATGCCGCCGTGTTAGTCTTACCTTCCCTAGATAAACCTTTCCACCTCTTTGCTACAGTGGATAAGGGAGCGGCTTTGGGAGTATTAACCCAGAGGTGGGGAGGAATGAAACAGCCAGTAGCGTATCTTTCGAAGCTATTAGATACAGTATCCCGGGGATGGCCAGAGTGTGTGCAGACTGTGGCTGCCACTGCACTGTTGGTGGAGGAAAACAGGAAGCTTACATTTGGGGAGGCCTAATAGTAAGCACCCCACACCAAGTGAGAAAGATCCTAAACCAAAAAGCTGGGCAATGGTTGACAGACTCGCGGATTTTGAAATATGAGGCAATATTAATAGAAAAATATGATCTAGTGTTGGTCACAGACAATTGTTTAAATCCAGCTGCCTTTCTTTGGAAAGGGGAAGGAGAATCACCTCAGAATCCAGAGCACGACTGCCTTGACATTATAGAATACCAAACTAAGGTCCGTATGGACCTGAGAGATGTTGGACTTCAGGCAGGGGCTAGACTTTTTATAGATGGATTATCCCGGGTGACTGAAGGGAGATGACATAAGGGGTATGCGGTCATAGATGGGACAAAAGATGGTGTGGTAGAGGCAGGAAAGTTGCCTAATGGATAGTCAGCTCAGACCTGCGAACTATGCATTGGAAAGAGCCCTTAAAGCATTAGACAATAAAGAGGGAATGGTATATACTGACTCCAAATATGCCTTCGGTGTTGTGCACACTTTCGGAAAGACATGGCAGGAAAGAGGACTGATCAACAGCCGGGGGAAGGAATTAGTACATGAAGAATTGATTAAACGGGTCTTGGATTCATATTACACACCCCCCCCCCCCCCCGAGAAATAGCAGTAGTGCATGTAAATGGTCATCAGAAAGGAAATGAACCAGAAGTTAGGGGAAATAGATTAGCCGATCAAATGGCTAGAGAAGCAGCCCTGAACTCACAAGAAGTAGTGATTCATTCCCTAATACCTACTGTCCCAGGTCCTCAGGAAGCTCCTATATTTACTGAAAGAGGAGAAAAAAATTGAAAGATTTAGGGGCTGCAAAAACAACAGATGGGCATTGGATATCACCTGATGGGAGGGAAATGTTGAACAAAATGATGATGCAAGAAATTCAGGCTGTCATACACCAAGGCAGCCATTGGGGAGTACAAGCAATGTGTGATTTAGTTCCTAGGGGATATGGATGTAAAGGAATATAAACAATTGCTAAACAAATATGTGAGGGATGTATATTCTGCAGAAAGGTAAATAAAAAAAAGTCTTGATAAAACAGGCCCCGGGAGGAAGAGACCCAGGATTGAAATCCTTCCAGATGATACAAGTAGGTTATATTGGGTTTCCCAGGGTAGGGAGACTAAAATATATGTTGGTCATAGTCGATCATTTATCCAGTAGGGTTGAGGCATACCCCCTAGCTACTGCCACTGCGAGTGGGGTATCTAAACAATATTGGAGCACATCATTCCCCGATATGGGCTAGTACACCGTATAGATTCCGACCAAGTAACTCATTTTACCTCTAAACTTTTACAGAGGGTAATGAAATGGTTGGGAATTTCCTGGGAGTTCCATACTCCATGGCACCCGCCATCATCAGGAAGGGTTGAGAGAATGAACCAAACACTCAAACGACAGCTCTCTAAATTGATAATGGAAACCAGACTCCTTTGGACCAAATGTTTACCTATAGCTCTTTTGCGAGTACGAACAGCCCCAAGGAAAGATTTGGGACTATCCCCCTATGAAATCTTATATGGATTACCTTAACTGGCAACGAATGGAGAATTGCCAATTCCCGAAACTAAAGATTTGTTCTTAAAGAAGTATATACTGGGCTTGTCCTCCTCTTTGTCTTTCTTCAGGAAACAGGGTTTATTGGCACAGACTCCACCTCTTGAATTCACCGTTCATCCCATCCAGCCAGGAGATAGGGTCTGAGTAAAATCATGGACAGAGCCGCACTGGGAAGGGCCGTACCAGGCTCTTTTGACTACCGAAACGGCAATAAGGACGGCGGAGAAAGGCTGGACTCACTCCACTCGGATCAAAGGGCCAGTGGAATCTCCAGTTGAGGAAGAAGTCTGGACAGCCGAATCAACACAAGACCCACTGAAACTCAGACTAAAGAATCGTTGAGTAAAAGATTATACAGTGGTGACGCGAGCGCGGGGATTATTTCTGTAAGATTGTGCATTGTTTTGTGTTTCAGCATCATGTTTAAAGTACTGGGACTGCTTAGAGTAATGATGCTAGCCCTCTTAGTATTGGGATTTCGTCAAATATCCTTTTTCATATGTATTATTAATGGTTCCTGAGGCTGATAATCCACAAGTAATAGACGTTGATGGCTGTAGCTTAGTCAATCGTGGGGATGTAGATAATCAGAGACAGTACCACAGTTCAGAGATACATCTTAAGTCCTATGGGGATGACCTTGGGGATGGAACTTGTTATAATACTCTCGTCACAGTACACCAAACCCCCTTCCAACCAGCTCGCGATTGTCCCGATAAAAAGTGTCACCCAATATTCCTGACAATAAAGAAAACCACATGGCACGACGCAATTATGGGCGGGGGCATCTATGAGGTACAATAAAATGAAACATTTGGAATAGAAATGAAAGCACATGAGAAAAATTTCGTGGGCTGTTGTTTTCGAATTAGCGTAGGACAGGGAAAACGGGCGGAATTACTGGATAGTGAGATACAACCTTTCACCCCTCCCACTGATCCTAAAGTAGTAAAAATTATAGAGGGAAAGGAGTTGAAACAGACTATCGAAATAGAAACTGGGTACGGGGATATAAATGCCTGGGTTGAATGGGTAAAGTATACTGTAAAAAGTCTGAACAAAAGCAATTGCTATGCATGTGCCTCCGGTAGGCCAGTGGCCCAGGTGGTTCCCTTTCTGCGAGGGTAGGAGCGAGACAGGCAGGGCATAAAATCTATCATGGCCCTGTATCAGGATGAGACTGCATGGAATGATAGGAATTGTACCTCCCTATCTCTGATAGTTCCTCCCTTGGAGAAGAAGGATGTACAAGCTCCCCCCACATTTTCCGCCGCAGTTGGAAATCACACATCGTGTGTGCGTAGACGAGATACAATTTGGTCGATAGATTTGGGGGAGCTGAAATTGTGTACAGAATTAAAAATGTTACCGAAACGGAGAAAGGAGGGGACTACTCAGCGCTAAAGGTTACCTGAGCGGATCTGTGGTGGTACTGTGGAGGCAAAATATTGAGATCCACCCTACCTCCAGATTGGAGAGGGATATGTGCAATTGTATAATTGGCAATTCCATTTACCTTGGCATTTGAGAAGGAAAAGATAGTAGGGAAACAGGGAAGGGATAAGAGATCATTGTTAGACACTTCTTTCGATGAAGGATTCATCTCGATTCGGTAGGAGTCCCTCGGAGTGTATCTAATGAGTTCTAGGCTCGTAACCCGATTGCAGCAGGCTCTGAGTCAGCTCTCGTTTAGTGGGTAACAATTAGTAAAAATGTAGATTGGATAAATTACATTTTGTATAATCAACAGCGATTTATAAATTATACAAGGGATGTGGTTAAAGGAATATCAGAACAGCTTGATGCGACAAGTAGGATGGCATGGGAAAACAGAATGGCCCTTGATATGATGTTAGCAGAAAGAGGGTGTGTGTGTGTGTATGATGTAAGGAGGAAGCTGTTGTACCTTTATTCCTAATAACACTGCACCTGATGGTTCAATTACTCGGGCCTTAAGGAGATTGACTACCTTAGCAGAGAAACTGGCTGAGAATTCAGGAGTCGACACATCTCTCACGGGATGGCTTGAATCCTGGTTTGGAAGATGGAAGGGGGTGGTAGTTTCCATCCTTACTCACTTGATAGTAGTAGTCTGAGTATTGGTGGCCATTGGCTGTTGTATCATACCCTGTATAGGAGGGCTCACCCAAAGACTCATTGAGACTGCCTTGATGAAACAGATACCCTTAAAAGGAACTCAGACAGAAGAACTTTATCAACTAAATATTGAGGAGATGAGTGAGACCAAGATAGATGAAATTTCCGAATGTCGAGACCGATGCTTACAAGAACAAAATGCAGAAGTTAACAAATGGTAAAGAAAGAAAAAGGGGAAATTTGTGGGATATAGGAAATTTGTGTTGCTTCTGCAATTCTGATTCATTATATAAGAAATAACGGAACTCACGTCAGTGTGTAATTGTCTCACCCAGGAGCTGAGTCAACAAGAATAGGAACTCTGTGGAGGAAATGCATAATTGTTTTGTTTGTATGAGCTAAAAATATATGCAAGAAAGAAACGGGACTACACAACAATGGTAACCCCAATTAAAAGCGCTTCGTGATAAGATGCTTTGAAGACGGACAGTTAAACTCAATATGCCTGTATAAACAATAGGTATAAACATCCGTTTTCCCCTTTTACAGAAACACAGGAACAAACCCCATTTAAACAAGTCTTAATGATAAGATGCTGAGAGGGGCGGCACAAATGGAAGGAGTAAATAATGGTGAGGCAAGGATGTGCCCACAGCAGGATAAGGTCAAATGGCCTTGAGAACAGGAATGAACATTTTTTTTTCACATACAAGACCGGATAAGACACGAGATAAACAGGAGTAATGGGTACCGGTCTTAGGGAAGTGGAGGATATAAACCGGGGGGGGGAAACAATGAAGTAAGAAAAAAACATATAGGAACCAAATTATATAAATATCGAGTATTTGTTGAATTCAGGGTGTTTTGTCCCTGCCTTGTGGACATCACACACACTTGCAAGTGTGAAATAAAAGGCACTACTGATTCAGATCTTGTCTCGGACTTAAATTATTGCGGTGCGTGAGCTTTGTTTCTCACATCACCTACCCGAATAGCAATGAGCTGTACAAATACAGGAAACAGGTAGAGGAAGGGAACTATCATTACTTTTGTTCTTTTCTCACAGGATATATGCAGCCCTGGTCAGGGCAGCATGTTACGCCAATCTTAAACTTAGTGGCTGGTTCAGTTGTTCCACAGGACAGTAAAGAATAAAACACATTGCTGGGGGTTTGTATGTTACAATTCAGGATACATTTTCCTGCTTAATTAATACCAGCAACACAGAAAAGATTTATCCAATGCAGTAATGTGTGAAAATCCTAGAGTCTAAGAACTATTTAAAGTAAAAAATAACAACTTTATTTTTAAAGTATTACAGAGAATAATAATCAAACGAATATTTACAACTTCTTCCTCTAACCTATCTTTGACCTTCCCCGTCCACAATATGAGCCCGATAAGACTCCTAATTAAGAATTATAAAATAAAACTTATCGCAAAACCAGGAAGCTTTCGATTCTTGTCCATGTCTTCTTTTCTTCAGGGGTATTCTGCTTCACTAGTTACTAATCAATGAATATACTTTCAAGGGAGCCATTTTTCAGGCAGTCTTTGCATGCTGGTAACTTGGCAGCTCTGCTCTCAACTGTTCAATTTTCCGCGATCTTGTACCTCCAAACTATTGGATTGTGTCATTGGCTTTTAAGATTATCAATATATTACATTCAAACTTGATTGGAGGTGGGTCATTTGGGGTATAATTTAAAGTGTTTGATTGAATTTGTTTTTGTCTCAAGACAATGAGCTAATCGAGTTGTTCGACCAAATGTTAAATTATATCTATTTTTCAGAAAACTTGGTGCTGTCAGGTAGGTTAAAGGTGAAGTACAAAATGAGGTCTGCAGATGCTGGAGATCACAGCTGAAAATGTGTTGCTGGTTAAAGCACAGCAGGTTAGGCAGCATCTCAGGAATAGGAAATTCGACGTTTCGAGCATAAGCTGATGAAGGGCTTATGCTCGAAACGTCGAATTTCCTATTCCTGAGATGCTGCCTAACCTGCTGTGCTTTAACCAGCAACACATTTTCAGCTAAAGGTGAAGTACACCCATATGTTCATCAGCGAAGTCACACGGAAACCCGACTAGGGAAGGTTGACACATTGGCTTACCTAAAGGACTTCAGGCAACAGATGGGCTTTTTTATAACAAATGATAATGGTTGATTTTAAACTCGACCACTTTCCTTCATGAGATACCGACAGACTATTATTCTGTGGCTCGAGATTATGAGTCAATTACTTGACTACCATAAACTGTCTTCCTGTACGTGCAGGGAACATGTCAAACATCCTCAAGAACAATTATTTAGTGATGGACATGTGATTAGAAGGCACTTGAAACTGTTCCATCCATATTGAACATAGGCAAAAATCATGGTTCATTCAGAAGTTGCACTAAGACTGCAGACGAGACTGAGAAATCATGATGGTGGTTTTGGACAGGATTGGTGAGTGGGGAGAACATGGAGATGTAAATCCGTGAAGGACAAAATGGATTTTGGAGTATGAGAAAATTCTGTGTCCTGATCGCATATCAGTGAGTAATTTATAAATAAGAGTTTGATAGTTATAATTTATAAGGAAAGGATTTTTTGTTTGGAACTGAAAACATTGACTTGCACTTTCCAAAATTTATATATCATGAGCAGAAATTGAGTTCAACCCAGTTTAGTAGACAAATATAATGACTTACCAGGAACACCAACTATTGCAAGGATGGGATAGTAACCACCTTGAATAATCCAAAGGACATCCTGGATCCGTGATACCAATGATATCCAAGGCTGAGAAAGCCAGTAAAGACCCGAGGATAAACTTCTGTCCATTGTTGGGACATTCCAGTCTAATGTTCTCAGATTCTGATCCATTGTTGGACCATTCCAATCCATGGTCCTCAGATAATGAATCATTATTGTAACGTTCCTGTCTAATGTTCTCAGATTCTGATATCTTATCCCGCTCTCTCTCTCGACCTGCTGATCCCTGTTAGTGCTGTCAGTGATTCTCCTACTCACATTATGTGATAGTACGTTGAACAGAGCCCATTTATATTTCAACCGTGGAAACTCTCCACTGCCATAATTAGGATCCACTGAGATTGAAATTAATCACAGTCACTGAACAAATAGCAACAGTTAACCCCTTTGAATTCAATAGTGATTTTATTAAAATTCAAAAGAACTTTTAACGTTTACACCTTTGGCATGGGGTATGTGTGGGGGTGAACAGGAAGAAATATTTGAGTTGGTAGATTGATTGAGTGCAATCATTCAATCTGTCTTAGGTATGGCAGTAACGTCAAAGGATTGCTAGAACATAAACACGTTAATCGGCTTAGAAATCAAAACATAAAATCTGTAACTACTGATCAGTGATTATAATGTCAGCAAAATATGTAGAAAACTTTTCTAGTCCATAATCTGACAGAAAATTGCTTATGACAACGCGAGTGATAACAGACAAATGGCATGGATATGTTAACAGAGAATACGATGTGACACACAATTCAGAATGGTTATTCAAGGATGAGAGAGGGCAGGTAAGGGCCATGCTCTTAATGTTATCGATGTCAATCAACTGCATTGAAGTAAATTCCTCTGGATTTCAATTGTCGTGTGAATATGATATCGGGGCATGGCTGCTGAGAGTGGAGGGAGGGAACATGATATTTCCCAGCAATCAGTATTGTAATTTTATTCTTCATAAATTATATGAAGATCAAATTCAATGATACATCTCCAATGAGGAATGAGGAGAGCCAATATTAACCATACAACCAGAAGACATTGGAACAGAAATTTGGCCATAAGACACATTGAGCCTGCTCCGCCATTCCATGATGGCTGTTAAGCTTCTCAACCCCATTCCTTCACTTTCTACCTGTAACCCTTGATCCCCTTTACAGTCAAGAACCCAACTGCCTCACTCCTAAATATATCAATGACCTGGACTCGACAGCCCTCTGTAGCAGTGAATTCCATAGATTCACCGCTGTCTGGCTGAAGATGTTTCTCCTTATCTTTGTTCGAAAAGATCTTCTCTTTCCACTGTCCCCTCGGGTACCAATCTCTCCTACATTGGATACATCTTCCCAAAATCCCCTCTCTCCCAGGTCATTTAGTATACTGTAAGTTTCAATTAGACCTTCTTACATCTTTCTGAATTCTACCAAATACAGACCCAGAGCCCTCAAATATTTTTTATATGTTAAGCTTTTATTTCCTGGCGCCATTCTCGTGAATCTCTTTGGAAAAAGCTCCAGGAGCAGTGCATTCTTCCTGAGATATGGGACGCAAAACTGCGCACAATAATCCGAATGTGGCATGACCAAAGCCTTGTAGAGCCTTAGAAGTACATCCCTGTTTTTATATTTAAGCATTCTTGAAATAAATACCATCATTGTATTTGACTGCCTAACTACTGACAAACTGCAAGTTTACATTTCAAGACTCCTGGACTAAACTCCCTAGTCTTTTTGTCCTTCAGATTTCTGAATTTGCTCGCTATTTCGAAAATAGTCCATGCCTCTATTCATCCTGGCAAAAATCTTTCCCACCCACACTCTCCCACATTGTACTCCGTCTGCCACTTCTTTGCTCACTCTCCAAACCTGTAAAAGTCCTTCAGCAGGTGAAAGTGAGGACCGCAGATGCTGGAGATCAGAGTCAAAAATTGTGGTTCTAGGAAAACACAACCTGTCAGGCAGCATCCGAGGAGCAGGAGATTCGACGTTTCAGGCATAAAACCTTCATCAGGAATGTGGGGTGGGCGAAAGGGGGCGGTGTGTCCACAGCCTCCCACTGTTCTCCAAGCACGCCCACGTCTGTGCCCTCAGCCCCTTACTGTATTCCATGTACACCCACGTCTGTGCCCTCAGCCCCTTACGGTACTCCAGCTACACCCACGGTTGTGTTCTCAGCCCCCCACTGTCCACCTTGTACACCCACGGTTGTGTCCTCAGCCCCCCACTGTCCACTTGTACACCCACGGCTGTGAACTCAGCCCCTTAGTGTATTCCCTGTACATCCAAGGCTGTGCCCTAAACAACTACTGTACTCCCTGTACACACACGGTTGATTCTGAAGCCCCCTAATGTCCTCTTTGTACAACCACGGCAGTGTCCTCAGACCCCTGTACAGCCACGGCTGTTTCCAAATTCCAAACAATGCCAGCTCCAAGTTCGCTGATGACATCACTATAGCAGAACGGATATTAAACAACAGCACGTCAGAATGTAGAAAGGAGATAGAGAGCTTGTTGGTATGTTGTGTTGATAATGACCTCTCTCTCTAATCCCGAAAATGTAAAGAACTGATCATTGACTTTAGGAAGAAAGGAGGGGATCATACCCTATCTACATCAACCGTTTGAGGGAGTGCAGAGCATCAAGTTCCTCGGAGTGATGATAACTCACAACCTGTCCTGAACTTCTCACATAGGTCCGACGGTCGGGAAGGTTCAACAATTCCTTTCCTTCCTGAGGTGATACAGGAAATTCAGCATGCACTACTTCTACAGATGCACCATTGAGAGCGTACTGTCCCGGTGCATAACAGCCTGGTACGACAACTGCTCTACTCAGGATTGTAAGAAACTATGGAAGGTTGGGTGCACAGCTCTGGCCAACAAGGACTCTAAGATTCCAACCATTGATTCCATTTATATGGCTCGTTGCCTCAGAAAGGCTGCCAAAATTTGCCCCAGATTACTTAGGGAAGGGAGACAGGAAATAGCTGAGGCATTACCAGATAACTTTGTAGCATCCTTGAACACGGCTGAGGTCACGGAAGACCGGAAAGTTGTTAATCACTTGTTTAAGAAAGGTAGTAGGAATACTCCAGTCAATTATGGGTCAGTGAGACTGATGTCAGGGGTAGGGAATCTGCTAGAGAAGAAACTGAGGGATAGGATCTACTCGCATTTGGATGAAAATATTCTTATCAGTGATGGTCAACATGGTTTTGTGCAGGGAAGGTCATGTCTTAACAACTCAATAGAATTCTTTGAGGAAGTGACAAAGTTGATTGATGAGGGAGATACTGTAGATGTCAGGTACATGGACTTTAGAAAGGCGTTTGGTATGTTTCCCCACAGTCGGGTTATGGAGAAAGTGAAAGTCACATGGTGCGCTAGCTACGTGGGGAAAGAACTGACTGGACAACAGAAGGCAGAGATTAGTAGGGGAAGGGAGTTTCTCAAAATGGAGAACTGTGACCAGTGGTTCCATTTAAGATGTTTCTGGAAAGATACATGAATGGGCAGGGAACAAAGGGATACAGAACCTTAGAAAATAGGTGACAGGTTTAGATAGAGGATTCAGATCGGCACAGGCTTGGACCACCGAATGGCCTGTTTCTGTGCTGGAATGTTTTGGTCTAACATTATCAAAGACCCATCACACCCCAGTAAGGGTCTCCCACAACCTCTTCCATCAGGCTAAAAGATATGGAAGCTTGAAAACACAGTGCAGCTGGTTCATTAAAAGTTCTCCCTGACTTTTGTAAGATTGATGAATGTACTCTCTAATCTCAGATAATACTGACCTTGTTCATGTTGATCTCGCCTCACGCACGCTCTATGCAGCGTAACCTGCATGCCTCTCAGGCATGTTTGACAGCCATTGTTCTGCACATCCTTGCTTACTATGATCAGCCTGTACACCTTGGTACAGGTCAAAGTAAATCCTCATCTCCCGCCCCCCAGCTCACTCCGAGCTCTCTCTAGTCCTCACCTACAGCACCTCCCATTCCCCATCCCCAGCTCACTGTGTGCTTTGTGTCTCACTATTTCTCTCACACTGTCTGTTTCCTTGTGTTTTCCTTTTCTCTGTCTTCTGTTTCTTCCCCTGAACTTACTATCTCCCCTTCTCCCTGTCCAGGTGATTGTTTGTTTCTTATTTTGTTTCCTTTCGCTGTTTTACTGACTGTCATTCTGTTTCCCTCACTGTTTTTGCTCTCTCATTATACGTGTCTGTCTAGTTCTCCCTCGTTATGATGGTGATGCCTTCTCTATTGTTTTGAAGCATGTGATGGCTCTTTGGTTGGATGTTGGCAATGTTGGTTAAATTTCAATTGTTGTCAAAACAGCAAGCAGACCTTGGATATCCATTTAACAGCCAATTATTACATCTAAATATTTTGGAACTGCCTTCACTGAGTGCTCGCATTCTGGCAACTGAAAGCATTCTATTCAGGTGCATAATAGTGTGACGGCAACAGCTCTTCCCAGGACCATAAGAAACTACAGACGGTTGTGCGCACAGCCCAGACTATCATGGCAGTCAACCTTCCATCCATTTATACTTCTCATTGTCAGCGAAAGGCGGGCAACATCAAATATCTCTACAAAACCGGTAATGATCTCCTTTAACCTCTTCCAAAAGGGAGAAGACACAGAGGCTTGAAAACATGGACCAGCATGCTCAGGAACATCTTCTTCCTTACCTTAATTACACTGACGAATTGAAATCTTTACTTTTCAAATAATATTAATCTTGTGAAAGTCGATATTGCTTTGCACACCTCCTGTGCAGCTGTCACCTTGTGTGCCTGACTCTGTGTAAGTGCCATTGAGGCTCAAGGTCTTCTCAAGGCCAATCAAATGGGTGAACTAATGCTGGCCCAGACAGCGATACCTATTTCACATTAATAAATTTAAGAAGATGACGACACTCTGCGAAGACAGACAAGTGGGATCAAATCGCTTTAAACGTGATCTTAGATATATGAGGGTTTCCTCGGTATCTGAAAGTAGAGTGTTCCTACAAAACCTTTCATAAGCTGATATAGCGTAAAGCAAAGTAGCATTAATTTATGTTTGAAAAAATCATCTTTCTTGGTAAAAGTGAAAATCCTCTTCGGATGTCTTTTGGTTAGTGAAAACAGGACGTAATGGAGGTTTTTTCGGAAGCTGAAGTGGCAAAAAGCGAATATTTGAAAAGCGGGGTATACATGTACCGGCATGGGCATGATATTCAGGAAGATGGGAAAAGTTAAAAATAAATGAAGTGAACATCACATTTTATTGCCATCCCAGATAATTATTATTCCATTTGTTTGTTCTTTTTCTTCTATCTCTTTCTTTCTCTATCGATTTAATTCAATTCTCCTCAACTTCAAAGCAGACTTCCCTGTAACCAGCATTATTCACACTATTTTCCAACTATTTTCAGTTCAGGAAAGCTCCCCAGCACTTTCTGTTCTGTTCTTTGCATTTCTTTTGCAATATGAGATCTCCAGCATCTTCTTTTATTTGTTCTAATCTTCAAATTTGTTATTCTATGGGAAGTTAGCATCTCTACCAGGGCAGCATTTGGTGATCATCACTAATTGTCCTGATTGTGAGTCCATTCCACAAGCCAATATAAAATCCAGCACAATGATATGGGTTTGAAGTCACACTTAACCCAGACCGGGTAGTAACATTAGATTTCTTTACCGAAGGTCATCAGTGAAATAAGATTTTCAGTCAAAATGTGGGTTTATGGTTCTTTTAGTGAAATTTACTTTTATTCCAATTCTTATCATTTTTATTTAAGTTCTGCCATCAGCTGTGGTAGGACTTGAAACAACTCGCTTGAACCAATGTCTTTCGTTTAATAAGCTTTGCCCCTGAATTACGTACAGCGACATTCCTACTCTGATACATCATCCTAACCATGAAGTAACGTCCGAGACAAGAACAATTTTGTGATTGAAATACTTGTAACTGGAAAAGTGGCCAGAAGAGAGCTTGAAACATAAAGTCTGAATTTTACCAACGTGCAGACAATGGTTTGTTCAGCCACTGATGCAGAGATGGAGATTAGGGATATTATGAGCTGGAAGTGGACAGGGTTCGTGACAGAGAGAACACGAGACATAAATCAGTCAGGGCAAAAAGGGATCTCGAGGTTTTCCATAGTTTTTTTCTGAGATGTTTGTAAGAGAGTGGTCTGCAATTCAGATGAATTGATGTCGCAGGTGTACAGGACTTTGGGTAGACCACATTTGGAGTACTGTATGCAGTTCTGGTCGCCTCACTTTAGGAAAGATGTGGAAGCTTTGGAGAGGGTGCAGAGAAGATTTACCAGGATGTTGCCTGGAGTGGAGAATAGGTCTTACGAGGATAGGTTGAGAGTTCTCGGCCTTTTCTCGTTGGAACGGCGAAGGATGAGGGGTGACTTGATAGAGGTTTATAAGATGATCAGAGGAATAGATAGAGTAGACAGTCAGAAACTTTTCCCCCGGGTACAACAGAGTCTTTCAAGGGGACATAAATTTAAGGTGAAGGGTGTAAGGTAAAGGGGAGATGTCAGGGGTGGGTTCTTTACCCAGAGAGTGGTGGGGGCATGGAATGCGCTGCCCGTGGGAGTGGTAGAGTCAGAATAATTGGCTACCTTTAAGCGGCAATTGGATAGGTACATGGATGGGTGCTTAATCTAGGATAGATGTTCGGCACAACATCGTGGGCCGAAGGGCCTGTTCTGTGCTGTATTGTTCTATGTTCTATGTTCTATGAATGGAGGCAGCAAGTTGATTTGAAGATAATAGTTGCTTTCTTTGTCAAATATAGATTACAGAAATTGCAATAAAGTCCAACATTGTTTATGGGATTAATGAATGGACAGAGAGAACAACAATAGAGAGAATAGGTCAGTAACACACCCTCCACAGCCCAAAATAATAATCAGCACCGTTAATATCCGATATGGTAGAAATTCCCAATAGAGGGAAATGTTGAAAAGACCCAAGGAAAGCCTCCTCTGCATTGGTGTAATTATCGAGTCCATTATTTTCAGATTCAGATCTGTCCTCTCCACGTCGGTGCAGCTGCTGATCTCTGTTACTGTTGGAGCTGGTGCATCTGCTCCTACACTGGGAGAGCGCACTGAGTAAAGCCCCTCACCCAGTAGGAGAGGGAAACCCTCCAGTGACACAGTTCCAATGCATGGAGACTGACATCAATCACAGTCACTGAGGAAACAGTTCTAGCTTTCAATACAGCCCATTCAGTTCATAATATAACTGGATTGGACTGGATGATGACACCGCAGGCTATTGGTCACATCTCCCATCATCAATTCCTTTAATAAAGTCAGTTGTGAGGGGGAATGATGGATGTTTTCTTATCGCAGGCTAGATGGCTCTGCTCTGTTGTACATTTGCAATGCTGTAACCATCTTACCCCGAATTTCCGCCCCTCCACTAAAAAAAGAAACACAGTCAGGATATTGTTACTGTGCTGATCTCTCCTCCACGGGAACAAACCAGCCAACATACTGTCACAGGACACACTTGCTCTGCACATAGACTGGAAGTGTGGACTTCTCTGAATGTTCCTCTCCCTGCTCTAATAAAGAAACGTTGGACCTTCCATTCATAATATGCTTCAGTAATTAATTTATACAAATTGACAGACATCTTAATGCAGTTTTATTTGATGTAAAACAGTAATTTTTACGCTTTTCCCCCTCAGTCCAAAATCAAAAGTGGACGCATTCATTAAGACTTAAGAATTAATGAGTCAGACTTAGCTAGGAAATAGGGCGGAATGAGGGCAGTGGCTGAGGAGACTGCATGGGGAATACAATGATATTCCCCAGTGATCATCACTTTAAAGTCAGATAGAATTGAATATAGCTCACAACAAGGGACGAGCCAACGTTTGGGAGATGCAATGCTGAATGACAATGTGAACTGAATAGAATAATTTTAAATGTGATAAAGTGAAGTATATTGGATATACACACCACTTAATCTTTGGGAATACAAATTGAGTAGAGTCACCGCACCTAAAGCATTTCCTTTGATGTCTCTTCACAGATACTGCCAGACCTGCTGAGCTTTCACTCCAACGTCTGTTTTTGATGAGATTGATCATGCTGTTCATATCTGAAAGAATGTTTACAACTAAAAGCAGATGCTAATAACAAAAGGTGCAGGGTTACGGGGGCAATACAGGAGAATAGTAGTAGAGATATCGCTCATTCCAAACTGGAAGAGACAATGGGCTGAGTTTTCATGACCTTTGCTGTAATCATTCTAAGTTATGCATTGAAACTTTTGGAGACTGGGAAGACAAGCTTGTTCAATGAAGGACACAAGAGTGTTCCGTCATCAAAAATCTATCACTATTAATTCATGAAGTTCAGCTGCCTCTAAAATGTATTTTCAAACAAAATGGACTTCCTGAGATTTACAGGATGTTCAGAATTTTTTAAACTTTCTATCTTAAAGAAGAAACAGATTTCGGCTTTAATTCAGGTGTCACAGACCCACCAACTGTAATAGAAACAAGAAAGGACCACATTGTCCAAATATTACCAAGGTCAACATGTAGACATGTCAAGAAACATGAAATACAGAGATAATGGAAAAATGAAATGCAAACAGAAAATGCTGGAGAAACGAAAAAGATGAGTAAGTATCAGAAGAGAGCAACAGAATTAACATATGCCATATGATGTGACACTGTTCTGAAAAGTCGTATTAGAATCAAAGGTTATTTTTTGCATCTCTGCTCAGATGTTGCCAGATCTCAGATCGACTGAGTTTCGCTCCAGCTCTGTTGAGTTCTTTCTTCTTCCTGAACTGTGAAAAAGTGTCTGATCTGAAGCTGTTATCTCAGTTGAATCTCGAGTAATTTGTCATGGACATTAAATGAGAAATTACAAAGTTCTTATGTTTGACAGTGCTCTAAGTATCGATGACATATTGCATTGCCAGAACTTGCGGTGAAAATGTTGAAACAAAACAGAAGTTGCTGTAAATGCTCAGCAGGTCTGGCAGCATCTGTGGAAAGAAATCAGAGTGAATCTTTCAGGTCCAGTGCCCCTTCGTCAGAACTGATAGTAACACGGAAAATTTTGGTTTATATGCAGAAGAGACTGGATAGTTCTTAATGGAGACTGTTAGCAGCTAACAATAGGGTGTGAGTAATAGATGGCTATGTGATAACTCGGCCTCGTGCATGAGTAGGTGGCTAGGACATGGGGAAGTTCAGGCCAGAAAATTTTTGAACTTGATTATGAGTCTAAAGGGCTGCAGGTTCTGCACATGGAAAATGAGGTGTTGTTCTCCCAGCTTGCGCTGAACTTGCCTGGAACACTGCAGCAAGCCTGACACAGAGATATTGGTCAGAGAACAGGACGGACTGTCAAACTGGCAGGCAAATGAAAACTCAGGTTCTGGATTAGTGGTACTGGAAGAGCACAGCAGTTCAGGCAGCATTCGAGGAGCAGTAAAATCGGCGTTTTGGGCAAAAGTCCTTCATCTGCAATAAGGGCAGAGAACCTGAAGCGTGGAGAGATAAGCTAGAGGAGGCTGGGGGTGGGGAGAAAGTAGAGCTTCAGGCAGAGTAAATGCCCTGGGCATTGCAGTGGGAGAGGGACTCCCTGAAATTCTTGTAGAGAGAGGAGGAAAACTTCTTCAAGGCAGGCATCCTTGCAAGAGGATTCGCAGTAGGGTTAAAATCAACTCAGTAAAAACAATGACTGCAGATGCTGGAAAGCAGATTCTGGATTAGTGATGCAGGAAGATCACAACAGTTCAGGCAGCATCCGAGGAGCAGTAAGATCGACGTTTCGGGCAAAAGCCCTTCATCAGGAATGAAGGCAGAGAGCCTGAATCGTGGAGAGATAAGCTAGAGAAGGGTGGGGTTGGGGAAAAAAGTAGAGCTACAGGGCGGAGGAAATGACCTAGGAGACCTTCAGGCTCTCTGCCTTTATTCCTGATGAAGGGCTTATTCCCGAAACGTCGATTTTACTGCCCCTCGGATGCTGCCTGAACTGCTATGCTCTTCCAGCACCACTAATCCAGAAAGAACACACTGAACTGAGAGCACAGATAGAGAAACCATAAAGTGAACTGTGAGTACAAATGGAGAAACAACACACTGAGCTGAGAGTAATGATAGAGAAAAAACACACTGAACTGAGAGAACAGATAGAGAAACCATAGAGTGAACTGTGAGTACAAATGGAGAAACAACACATTGAGCTGAGAGTAATGATAGAAAAAAAAACACACTGAACTGAGAGAACAGATCAAGAAACACCTCACTGAACTGGGGGGAGATTAGATTGAGAAACACCTTACTGAATTACGAGTACAAATAAAGAAAAAAATACACTGAACTGAGAGTCCAGATCGAGAAACAACACACTGAACTGTGACTAGGGATAGGGAAACAACTTACTGAACTGCGAGAACAGATAGAGAACAACTTTCTGAACTACGAGGACAGATAGAGAAACAACGTACTGAACTGCGAGGACAGATAGGGAAACAACGTACTGAACTGGGAGGACAGATAGAGAAACAACGTACTGAACTGCGAGAAAAGACAGAGAAGAATGCACTGAACTGCGAGGACAGATAGAGAAACAATGTACTGAACTGCGAGAACAGATAGAGAAACACCTAACTGAAGGCGAGAACAAATACAGAAACAACACTCTGAACTGATAAACAACACAGTGAGCTCAGAGTATAGATAGAGAAACAACACACTGAACTGCGAGTACAGACAGAGAAACAACGCACTGAACTGAGAGCATAGATAGAGAAACCATAGAGTGAACTGCGAGTAGAGATAGAGAAACAACACACCGAGCTTAATGTGCAGATTGATAAACAACACATTGTACTGCAAGTTCAGATAGAGAAACAACACACTGAATTGTGAGTACAGACAGAGAACAATACACTGAACTGCGAGTACAGCTGGAGAAACAACTTAGTGAGGTGAGAGTACAGATAGAGAAAAATCGTAAGGTAGGGAGATTAGAGGAGGTATCTGAGAGTGGGCGTTCAACGTCTGCAATGTCGAAATCAGTCCACCAGACTACAGCAGCACCACCCTTATCGGCAGAGGCTGAATAACATAGTCAGGGTTGGATGGAGTTTAGGCTGTTCAGACAGTGACAGGTTGGATTTTGTGAGGGAAGTGCAGAGAAATTAAGACAACCAATGCCATGTTGAGATTTCTCAATGAACCTATTTATTTCAGATAAAGGTCTGATAAAGATAAAGGGAGGGAGAGTGTTGCAGCTGGGTAACGGGATATATGGGACAGGGAGAGGAATCTTGCCGAAAGAAATGGGCACAGACGCTAAGACAGCAGAAGGGCTCAACTTAATCTCTTGCCAAAAATTCATTAAATTGGGGGCACAGAGAGGTTAAGTTCAGATACGTGCTGGGTACAGAACATTTGGCATCAGATAGTGGAAGTTAAGGAGGGATTGCGAATAAACGACAGGAGGTGGATTTGGGGGAGAGCATGGAGTCAGAGGGAAGAGTATGGGAGGGGAGGAAGGTTCCAGAGATTCAAGGGCATCTCCACCTTGTTGCAAATTGTGTGCCCAGTACATCTGGTTAGCACGACAAATAAACCGGTGAATTAATTAGAATTGTGGAGTGGTGCAGTCTTGAGACAATATGATGCGATGCTGCTGGACAGAGAAAACGTTGATCTCAGTGGTACTGATATCATACGATCAGTCCTCAAAAATCGTGACACTCAAGCAGCAAGGTCTTACTTCTCGAAGACTTTAGATCAACCTGAAAACATAACATGTCTTGATGTTATTAACAGGACGAATTTATCCATGGTTTTTGAAGGCACTAGCAAGGGCAGAGTTTATTTGTCATTCCCAATAGCACTGGGGAAAGTGTCATTGTTCGGTGAGGAAATTATCAGCACAGAATTTCTTGCAATTCCCATGACCACAGTTTACTCAGGATCACTGATGTCACATGAGCCAAATACTACTTTGATGCAACGCACGTTACTCTGATCTCACTTCAACTGACATTGGGAAATCAGTTAAATGAATAAAGAACAAAAGGACAGTCCATGGCCTGTTCGAACCATGCTCACTCTACTCTTAAGGGAAAACTGATGCATAGATTTCTGATTCTGAGGAGAGGTTTGTCCTATTTGTGATGAGGTTGTTTGGTTAAATGTTGTGACTGAGAGGCAGAAAGACACTCCACTCTGCACCATGGGGAACAAAACCAGCCTGTTCACGGTGCATCAGACAATGACAGAAACACACTATTGTCTGTTCCTATAGGAGATTGATCATCCCAATCTCATCATTTACAGATGACCATTAGCAGCACAGAAGTCAGCGCCTCCCATCATCCCAGTTCGAAAGCAAAAAGGGAAAGGGATGGCCAGAGAAAGTGCGAGTAATGAGGGAATTGGTGTATCTTACGTTGCGAGGGGCAGAAGAAGGGTGTGAAGGGAGATCATCAGTGGAAGAGTATATAGCAGCAGAAGGGGTAGCTCAAGGGAAGTAGGAGTGTAAGAAAAGAATAGGACGGAGGAAGAAGAATGGCAGATGAAATTTTAATGACAGAGAAAAGTGTATTTTTGAGGAAGTCATATCGAATGAGAAAACATCACCGTTCAGGAAAATCGGGATCTGGATTCCCTTCAAAATTAAGAAAGGATTTCTTGAAATTACTCTTTGATAACCTCATTCTTGTTCAGGTTGTACATATACTATATATTTCTATATCTCAATCATATACAGACGATTTGTTTTGTTTCTCCCCTACTCTGGTGTTTCAATATTTGCGATTTTTTTGGACAGTATGTACTTACTTCCAATACAACGTGGAAGTGAGAATATGATTTAATATCCTGCAGTTTGCTCATAACATAGAAATTAATTGAATATTTATCCTCCTCACACTCGCTGATTTAAACAAACAATGAATGAGTCCATGTCCATCCTGCAGATGAAAAATTTCTTCAGCTCTGGCTATTGCAGGGAATGTTATAAAGAACAGTGTCAAGCAAAATGCTAATATTCCACCGCAAGTTGCCAAACCCTAGTTCATCCTAAATTATTTACAAGGTTTATAAATAAAACATGCAGAGGGGCAGAGAGTTAAAGGTGAATTCAACTCTGTGTCAAACATGCTATTTGTGGCTCCCTCGTAAAATGGGTTAATGACATCACTCATAAATTCACCAAAATAGGAAAAGCAAGAGACTGGAATGATCAAATCATCCTCTAAATAACATTTGGAGAACAGGCAGAAAAATCACGGTTTGTTTGTGATATTCAGTAATGACGATTGCGAGAATGTGGAAGGTGGGGAGAAATGGAATGATGACCAATGTTATGGATGACACAAAGATGACCTGGGTGGATGGCAGTCAGGAGGAAAGTGTTAAGCTACAGGAGGATATAAATAGATTGTTCAGATAGACGGATAACTGGCCTGATAAAATTTAACACCGATAATTTGCGAAGATGGAAGTCAGAAGTAATAAGACAAGTGAGTACTCAAAAGAGAGTATGAAAGAGGAGGGCTAAATTTGCTCGTTTTTTCTTTGCAGCAGGGAAGGTTGAGGAGGGAACCTGGTGCAGGTATACAAGAGCATAAGGTGTATGAAGAGGATGAACAGACATCAGCTGTTTTCCTCAGTCAAAGGATCAAAAACAAAAGGACACACTTTTAAAATGTAAGGCAGGGTATTGAGAGAGGATTTGCGGAATGTGTTTGGAACTGAGAGTGGAGTATGAATCTGGAATGCGTTGTCTAGGAGGGTGGTTGAGGCAGGTAACCACACAAACGTTTAATAAGCCTTTGGCAGGCACAGACGTGACAGGCCTGTTTTTCAACGCATCATTCTTTACACTGGCAGCCACGAAAACGCTGATATATTCTGAAACAATAAGCAATGGCAGTTGCTGCTTTGTTCCTTTGTCTGTACTCAGTAAGTGGCTATAATACAATCCAGCATCATCTCATTCAGCTTCAGCACTTACTCAACCAAAGTCAGCCCAGCCATCTCTGGGAACATCCAGTTTAATTCACATGCTCAATGTCAGCATTGTCAACAACAGCACTGATATTATTTCAGTTGTTTGCCTCCACTATTATAGCTACAGGCAGAATTTGAGCATAGCTTTTCCTCCATTATAATGCCGACCTCTGACAATAAGGGTGTTATTTCTCTGAAGCATAATAAATTATTTCCCAGGTACTCACTTTCACAAACAGCAAGTTTTCCTGTGTTTTACTGCCAGTTGTTTAACACAGAATTACCCACCCCAACATTTTTCCACTTTAACATTTTCTTGTGCACTGTCTCCCTGATCTCACACACCTCACTCTCTCACATCCCCCACACACTCCGTCCTTATTTGTTAATCCTTGAAAAACCTGCGCCTCATCTCGATAATTTATTCCAACTCCCAACTCATATTTTGGACTGATTTGATTCCTTCTCTCGGCATGGTCATTAGACTGGCCGTGCCTGATGTCCTATTCACCTCGACCTATTCAGTTTCTGATCTGCTGGTTTACTTCTCACTCTCCTGGTTTATTCAAATCCATCTTACTTGCACTAGCAAACCTCCCCACAAGGATGTTGATGCTCGTCCAGTTAAGGTACAACCTGTCATTTATGTACAGGTCCTCGCCTGTCTTGGAAGAGATCCCAATCATCCAACAATCTGAAATCCTCACCCCGGAAATAGCTTTTTAACAACATGTCTTCCTCATCATTCCCTCTATTCCACATGGCACGGAGAATAATCCAGAGGTTACAGAGGATTGTTTTCTCACTTTGACTCTCTCTCACTCACTCTCTCTCTCTCACACACACACACACACACGCACACACAAACATTCAGAAGACAGACAGACACCACATTACGTTGCAGAAGGATACAAATAACCTTAAAATAAGTGGATTGATAACTGGAATGAAGGATTTAATTAAAAGGAGGATGAGAAAAAAATTGTGCTTCTCTTTGGATGTCAGTTTTCTCGCTGAGCTGGAGGGTTCATTTTCAGATGGTTCATCATTATACTAGGGAACATTATCAGTGAGCCTCTGGTGAAGTTCTGGTATTATGTTCCACTTGCTATGTGTGTTTCCTTGAGTCAGTGATGTAATTCCCAGTATTGGTGATTTTATGCACTTTTTTTCTCAGAGTGTGTTAGATGGAATCAAAATCGATGTGTTTGTTGATAGAATTCAGTTTGGAATGCTATGCTACTAGGAATTTTCGTGCATGTCTCTGTTTGGCTTGTTCTAGATGGATGTGCAGACCCAGTCGAAATAGTATACTTCCTCATCTATATGTAAGGATGCTAGTGATATTGGGTCATGTCTTTTTTCTGGCTAGTTGCTGTTCATGTATCCAGGTGGCTAGTTTTCTGCCTGTTTTTCCGATGTGGTGCTTGTTACAGTTCTTGCAAAGCCTATTCTTCCTGGAGGAGAACAGACAAATATGTGAACTTATTGCGGTGCTCAAAAGTATGAAAAAAACTTATAGAGTAAAACAGGAATACTCTGTTTCCGTTAGTTGGCATTACAGCACCAAGGAGTTCTAATTTCCAAATTGTCAGCAAAAGAGCCAGAAGTGAGATAAGGAAAAACTTCTTCATTGAGTGGGTTGTTAGGATTTGGAATGGACTGCCTCGGAGAGTTTTGGATGAAGTTGAAAAAGGGAACTGGGTAAGTATTTGGAAACATGAATTTAACAGGCTGCAGAGATAGGGTTAGCAAATGGGAGGGGCTTGGGAGACGATTCCTGGATCTGATGCACACACAGTGGCCAATGGTCTCCTCCTGTACTTTTATGTTTTGCACTCATGTGTCTGATGTGAATATAAGTCACTATCCGATTATTTCCCATTGTAAATGCTCACGAATATCTGCTTATTTAGTGCAAGATAAACATTTAAAATGCAAGTATTGTAAGACCAGCTTCATTATATAGTGTAATTACTGCTCAGAACATGAATATTTTAAATTTTGTATTCCATTTACTAAAACAAATCTGTCATTGATTTGGCACAAATCTCTTTCGAAAGGTCTGACTGTTCACTCACACAATAATATGTTTATCGTTTTTGTTCACTGTCTTCATTTCAAATTAAATAACATTCTTTCTAAAAATTAAAAGTTTTCAAATTATTGTTAACTAAAATTTGATAGCTCAAATCATTTATTTAGTTGAATATTCGCAGTCCATGTTGAATTATAGCCATTTCTAATTCGCTGGCAAATAGCTGAAGCTTGTACATTTCAGTGAGAAATTAAACTGATTGATTATACACAAATGTGTAAGAACGCTAATTATATTTGATTGTCAACTGTCTGAACATCTTGAACACGTAATCATTCAGATGCCAACCACTTTCAAAACATTGGAGTGACAGCGCATTATTTAGAATCCTGACATTGTGGATGTAATTCTGATTGCCAAAAGAGTTAGATCGATATTGTTTGTTCGATACAAAATAAAATGTGCATTCTTTATTTCTGTGTTAGAAAATCTTGACAGGAGTTTATATTTTAGTTTCATAAATATAGAATCAACCTAATTCTTTTCAGAGCTTACAGCTCAGTCGAATAATCATAGTTGACGTCTTAATTTTGCCCAATTCACGCATCTTAGTATACAGCTGAATACTACATGGGTCACCCAACAAATTGTATCTGAAGAAAAGAGCAGCAAATGACAAGTCAAGAATCACGTTAATAACTGAACTTGGCAGAGCCTGCCTGGTGTAGGACACCACACATACTATACTGGCATTCAGGTCAATGGAACAATGAACAACATCACTGGAAGGTTTGGGTTAACGCCCCTCCCCAGCTTCCTGAACTCACACACATCACTCCCTCACACATTCAACAATTGATAGGAATCCACAGGCTGCGTGAAACATAAAACTCAGAACAGTACAGCACATTGCAGGCCCTTCAATCTTTGATGTCCTGCCGATCTTTTATCCTACTCGAAGATCAGACTAACTGACATTCCCAGACATGCTGTTCCAGTGACACGTACAGTGCACAGTCAGCCATTCTTACTTCCCGTTCGTTTCTGATGTGCAGCTGCCTTGAAATGTCTCTTCAAATGAAACAGGTTGAATCAAATTCAAGCAGTCGAGAGGACGTTCATGAGTGTGTATTTCAATCAGGATTTAATGAAGGATGAGATTCCAGAATAACATAAGCAATGAATGAAAAACAGGGTAACACAAAAAATGGCAACTGAGTACAACATGTGGTTCCAAGTGGGCCTCATGGTATTACCAATAGATTGTCATTCCAGCATATCAGCTCCTTTTCTTTGGATGTAGGTACGTACAAATCCCACCATTGCCGATGGTGGCAATTAAATTCAATAATTTAAAAATATCCCTTGAATTAAGTATCTACCGTTGAGAATGAAATCATTGCCGTTTTTCAGAACAATCCATCTGAATCACTAATATCCTTCAATGAAGGAATCTTCCATCCTCACCTGGTCTGTCTGACATGCAACTCCAGACCCAAAGCAATGTCATTGTCTCTCAATCGCCCTGAAGTGGTCCAGTGAGTCCTTCAGCTGTTCCAATCATTACAATGTTTCAAGGAAATGAAACCGGATGGACCACCTGGCATCAAACTGTACACTGGAAACGTCAACATTAGAAACATCACTGGAGAACTTCCAAAGTCTTCCTTACTATCATCTAAGGGTTAGTGCCACAACTGGAACAACTGCCTTACAGACTTGTCAAGCAACAGCCCGACATAGTCATGCTCACGGAACCATACCTTACAAAAATAACCCAGCCACCACCGTCACCATCCCTGGATATGTCCTGCCCCAAAGTCAGGAGCGATCGAGCAGAGGTAGCAGCTCAGTGAGATAGAGTCGGTAGGTAGTTGCTCTGGGTGTCCCCAAAATTGACTCCAGACCTAATGAAGTCCCAAGGCTTCAGACTAAACATGGACAAGGAATTCTCTTACTGATTACCACGTAACGTCGTTCCTCATCTTAATCAGTGCTCCTCCATGTTAAACAACACTTGGCAAGGGCACAAAGTGTATTCTGCCCGGGAGATTTCAAAGTCGACCACCAAGATTGGTTTGACAGCAGTACTACTGATCTCGCTGGTCGGTTCCGAAAGGACATAGATTCTAGATTCGGTCTGCAGCAGATGGTGACGGAAATAGCAAGACGGAAAAAAAAATCTTACATGACCTTATCCTTCCCAATCTACCAACTGCAGATGCATCTGTCCATGACAGATTCGGTAAAAGTCTCGCGGTCACATTCAAGATTAACTCTACTGTGTTGTGTGGCAGTAAAATCATGCTAAAAGGCACAGATTTCGAAGAGTTCTAGCAACTCAAGACTGAGCGTCCATAAGACACTGTGGACCATGAGTAGCAGCAGAACTGTACTCAAGCACAAACTGTAATGACACGGCCCATCATATCCCCCACTCAACCATTACCACCAAGGAAGAGGATCAACTCTGGTTGAATGGAGAATGCAGGAGGGCATGCCAGGAGCAGAACCAGGAATATACAAAGATAAAATGTTAATCTGCTGAAGCTTCCAAACAGAGATACTTGCGTGCCAAATAACATAAGCAGCAAGGGACAGACAGAACTGAGTTATCCCACAAAAATGCATAAGATTTAAGATCTGCAGTCCTCCTAATCCGATCATGGATGGTGGTGGACGACCAAACAACTCACCGGAGTAGGAGTCTCCACTAATATCCCCATCCTCAACGATGGAAGAGCCCAGAACATCGGTGCAAAATATATGTTTGAAGCTTTCGCAGAAATCTTCAGTCAGAAGTATTGAGTGGATGATCCCTTTCGAACTCCTCCCGTGGACCCCATCATTACAGATAGCAGTCTTCAGTAAATTCGATTGACTGATATCAAGAAACGGTTGAAGGTACTGGAAACTGCAAAGGCATGCAGACCCTGATGACATGCCGGCAAAAGTCCTGAAGACTTGCACTTCAGAACTTCCCACTTCCCTAGACAAGCTGTTCCATTATGGTTACAAATGGACAATGGGAAAAACTGCTCAAGTATGTTCTGTACATAAAACGCAGGATAACGTCAACCCATTCAAATATCACTTCATCAATGTACTCTCCATCATCAATAAAGTGATGGAGGTTTCATCTTCAGTGTTACCTAGCAGCACCAGCTCAACTATAACCTGCTCAGGGACGCCCAGTTCGTGTTCCAAAAGGGTCACGCAGCTCCTGACCTCATCACAGCCTTGGTTCAAACTGAAAAGGAACTGAATTCGAGCCCTTGATATCAAGGCTGCATTCTACTAAATGTGACATCAAGGAGCCCATGCAAAAACGGTATCGCGGGCCAACACTCCATTATTGGAGTCATACTTGACAGATAGGAAGATGGTCATTGTTGTTGGAGGTCAGTCATCTCAGCTCCAGAACATGTCTACAGTAGTCCCTTAGGATAATGTCCTAGATCCAAACATCTTCAGTAGCTTCATCAATGACCTTCCTTCCATCATAAGGTTGGAAATGGGGGATTATCCAGGCTTGGGCTGATAAGTGGCAAGTAATAATCCAGACAATGACCATCACGAATAAGAAACAATGTAACCACTTGTTATTCAGCAACATTATCATAACTAAATTCCCCCACTAACAAATTCCTGGGGGGTGTCATTGACCATAAACTCAACTGAACTCGCCACAGATTAGAGCAGATCAGAGGCTAGGAATACTGCGCGATTAACTCACCCCCTGACTTCCCAAAGCCTGTCCAACATCGACAAGCCACAAGTCAGGAATGAGATGGAATATCCTCACTTGCCTGAATAGGTGCAGCCCGAACAACACTAAAGAAGCTTAACACAATCCAGGAGAAAACAGCCCATTTGATTTGCACCACATCCACAAGCATTCACTCCCTTCACCATAGTCGCTCAGGAACAGTAGTGTCTACTACCTACTACACACAATGCAGAAATTCCACAAAGATCCTCAGAGATCTCCTTCCAATTTCACGAACACTTCCATGTAGAATGACAAGGGCAGTAGATCTGTAGGAACACCACCAACTTCAAATTCGCCTCCAAACCAGTCAACATCCTGATTTGGAAATATATCGCCGTTCCTTCCCTGTTGCTGGTTCAAAACACTAGAATTCCCTCATTAATCACCCGTGGGTCAACGCACAACACGTAGATTGCATCAGCTCGAGAAGGTAGCTCCCCACTACTTCTCAAGGGGGCAACTCGGGACGGGCAAGAAATGCTGGGCCCATCCAGTGATGCCCACATCCAAACAAGATAATTATTTTTTAAAATCGTTCCAAGTTGAGCATCTCGATGGAACAGATTATCTGATTTGAACACGAACAGGAAATCAGTGTTGCTAATATTTAACATTTTAGACTATTTTCTGTTATTAGAAGGGTGTTCCGTATTCGATGACATATTGTTGCTGAGTTCTGTGATAAATCGCACCTTTTTAGTTAAAATCAACAATACTGGTGTAACAAGCTCAATCCTTCGAAATGACCAGATTGCAAATGACGATCATCGGAGAGAGAATGTTCTCCCGCCAGGTTAGACTCACGGATAGTAGCTTACATTCAACAGATTAATGGACTTTTGGCTACACTGAATCCTCCTCCCTTTTATATCACAGGGGTTAACATTGACCAGAACGTGATATCAATCAACTTACAAATGCAAGAGCAGATCAGATACTTACAATTCTGCACTGTGCTGTTTTAAAATTGTCTCTCTGTCTAGTGGAAATATGTTCTCCACGCTGACTGCATCAATTTTTGCAGTGATCTGTCAGTTTCAATCAGATGCCCCCCCCCCCCCATTCTTCTAAGTTCCATCGAGTGCACACACTGCCGCTCATGTGACAAGCCGCCATCCCTCAGCAGCTCACAAAATCCCAACTGCCGTCTGACCATAGCCCATTACATTCTCAGCAGTATGCCTCCTCTCTTGTATTCTTGTTCTCTTGAAATGAATGTGAACATTGCATTTGCTTTCGTAACTGCCAACTCAACCGGCACATTAACCATAAGGGAGGACAAGTGCTTCAAAATCCTTTTTGTGCTTCAGACTGAGTGTATCCTATTAGAACATAGTGTGTGCCTCTATTCTGCCTATCAAAGTGCACAATTTCACACGATTCCATATTGTGTTCCATCAGGCAGATGCTTTCCCACAGTCCTAAACTGTCCAAGTCTTTCTGCAGCCTCTCCACTTCCTCAATATCATCTTCCCAGCAAACCATCACTACATCATCTTCAAACTTAGCAAATCTGCCCTCAGGTCATTTGTCTAGTCTGTCCATGTATAATACATTTCCTGGCTCCCGAAGGACTGTCCACCATCTACAAGGCAGAACACTCAAGGTGCTTGACTCCATTCATGGTGAAGTAATGGCTTGACTGGAATTACACCTGTAAAGTCATCACTTTCTGCACAACTGACTCTCAGTAGAAGCACACCCTGTCAGTTTTATGGTGAGTTGACTTCATTATGGCGCACAATCCCAGTCTATTGATGGCACTCTGTCTGGACACGAACTGGATGGTGTCCACCCCAACCAATGTCACTGTGTGTTGATGACGATGGAGGGAGGTGGGGGAAGGAATGTCTGTAATAAATGACTGTGTTACTTCCAGGCTGAAACCTGTCCCGACAGCCTCGAATGTATTTGTGCCCGCTCTCACCGCTGCAGGCATGATCAGTTTTCCTGACAGTCAAGGCAAGGGAAGCGACGGATCTGGACGATTTTCCCGGCTGTGTACTCAGATCCTGTGAGGTCCAACTGGCAGAGGTATTCATATACAACTTCAACTTCTCCCTCTAACAAGCTGAAGTCGTAACCTGCTTCGAGAAGACCACCATCATCCTCGCAAGTGAGGAAGCACACGTAACGTGCCTTAATGACTACTGCCCAGTGGTTCGAACCTCAATAAACATGGAGTGATTTGAAAGGCTGCTTATGGCCCACATCACCTTCAGTCTCCCAGCCTGACCTGATCCCTTATAATTGGCCGAATGATGTAACAGGTCCAGAACGGATGCCATACCCTAATCCCTGCACTCATCCCTGGGAAATCTGGACAAGGACACTTGCACCAGACTCCTGCTCATTAACGACAGTGCCACCTTCCACATTATTATCTCCTCCAGACTGATATCAAAATTCCGTGACCTTAGTTGCGGCTCCACCCTCTGCAACTTGATTCCCTGTTTTCAGTCACACTGATGACAGTCTGTGCAGATAGGTATCTGCACCTCGACCACAATCACACTCAACACTGGATACCCCAAGGTTGCGTCCTCAGCCCCCTACTGTACTCCTGTACACACACGGTTGTGTTGCCAAATTCCAAACAACGCCAGCTGCAAGTTCGCTGATGACATGCCCACGTCAATACAGGTATCCACTGCTTTTCAAAAGTTCACTTTTCGCCGTGTCCCTTTCTAAATGACCTACATTAGGACTTGTTTTCGCTCATCAAAAGAAATCCAAAGAGGATTTTTACTTTTACGAAGAAAACCGATTTTTTTCCCCATACAAATGAATGCTTCTTCATTTTATACCATATTAACTTATGAACGAAACACTGTACTTTCGGAAAGCACGGGAAACCTGTATATGTCTAAAACAATGTTTAAAGTGATTTTATCTCCCTGTCTCTCTTCCCTGAGTGTAGTCATTTTCTTGTATTCATGAATGGGATATGGGTATCACAGGCTGGGCCAGCATTATTTCACTTTTCTAGCTGCTCTTGAGAAGACCGTGAGCCACGTTAGTCCACGTGTTTTATTTGATTTGATTTGATTTATTTTAGTCAAATGTACAATGGAAAGCTTTGTTTTGTGAGTAGTGCAGGAACACGATAGTAAACAAGAAAATACAACTCATGGGGTACTTCAACTGAGTGATGCGTATTAGGTTACAGCTGCACAGGAGATGTGCAAAGCAAGATCGCTATTAACAAGACCAGTATTATTTGAAGTTAGAGATGTCAATTCGTCAGTCTAATTACGGTAGGTAAGAGGGTGTTCCTGAGTATGCTGGTTCATGTTTTCAAGCCTCTCTCTCTTCTTCCTGTTGGAAGAGGTTGTAGGAGATCATGACCTGTTTGGGAAAGATTTATTTTGCGATCAGCCTTTCGGCGACAATGAGAAGTAAAAATGGATGGAAGGTTGCCTTCCGTGATCGTTTGGGCTGTGCACACAACCGTCTGTAGTTTCTTATGGTCCTGGGCAAAACAGTTACCATGTCACGCGAATTGAATGCTTTCGGTTGCCAGTATACAGAATAACAGTGGAGATACTGCTCATTCTAAGCTGGAAGAGACAATGGGTTGAGTTTCCTCAACCTTTGCTGAAATAATTCTGTGATATGCATTGAAAGCCAATGGAGGGGGGAGGCAAGCTTGTTCAATGAAGGACACAGATTGTTCCATCATCAAAAATCGATTCTTATTATGTCATGAAGTTCAGCTGCCTCTAAAAAGTTTTTTAAAACAAAGTGGTTTTCTGAGATTTACAGGATATTAAGAAACATGTTTTAATTTTCTCTTTGAATTTTATAGAAGAAACAGATTTCGTCCTTAATGCACGTTTCACAGACACACCAACTGTAATAGGAACAGGAAAGGACCACCCGTGTCCAAATACAATCAAGGTCAACATATGGACTTGTCAAGAAACATGAAATATAATGATATGCAAACATGAGATACAAACAGAAAATGGTGGAGAAACGAAATAAAAAGATGAGGAAGTATCTGCAGAGAGAAACAGAGTTAACATGTTGATTATGAGGTGACACTTCTGAACAGTCAAAGAATAATTCTGTGCATCACTGCTCAGTTTCTGCCAGATTTGTTGAGTTTTGCTCCAGCTCTTTCGATTTGTTTTTCTTTCTGAACTGTGACAAATTGTCTGATCTGAACGATTACAGCAAAGTCCCTCTCTCACTTGGATCTCGGGTAATTTGTTATGGACATTAAATGAAAAAATACAAAGTTCTTATGTTTGACAACGCTCTAAATAGTGATGATGTATTGCATTGTGAAAACTTGCCATGAAAATATTGAAACAAAAATAGAAGTTGCTTCAAAAACTCAGTAGGTCTGGCAGCATCTGTGCAGAGAAATCACTGTTAACGTTTCGTGTCCAGTGACCCTTTTTCAGAACTGATGGTAGCTCTGGAAATGTTGGTTGATATGCAGAAGAGGCTGGACAGCTGTTCATGGAGACTGTTAGTGGCTAAAAATAGAGTAATGGAAGGATATGTGAGAACGAGGCCTGGTGTATTATGTGTCGGGGTCGAGGACACGGGGGAGTTCAGGGCTAAAGATTATTGAACTTGATTTTGAGTCTGTAGGGCTATAGGCTCTTCACACGGTAAACGAGGCGTTGTTCTTCCAGTTTGCATTGACTTTTTCTGGAACACTGCAGCAAGCCTGACACAGATATAAGTGGCCTGTCGATCCCCAGAAATGGAAACAGAGATGCCGAGGAAAAGGAAGGGATGAGGCAGAGAAAGACTCGGTGAAAGTGAGGGAGTGATGCAAATTGGAAGTGAAATCGATGATTTTTTTTAAAATTCAGTACGAGAGAGAAGCAGAATCGATTATATAATTTATTCATTGGAGAAAGAGTTGTGGATGGGGCTGGAATAGAAGTGGAACAGGGAATTGTCTACGTACCCCAAGAGGAAACAGGTATGACTGGGGCCCACATGTATATCCATGCACCCCCTCTGTGTGACAGGAGGACGCTAAAGCGTGGGTCTGCCCGGGCAGTTCTGTTTGTGGATTTTCCGGAGGAAATAGAAGTGAGCTCTGCTATCAGAGGACCATCATCTTGGGGACCGTTAAGTGGGGGAAAGTAGGGTGTGAATGACCAGATGAAATGTGGTCAATTATCATAGGTGATACAATGGCCTGATGTGCCATGGTCGGGTCATGGTCCAGCAGGTGGTGTGAGGAGATAACTGAGAGCTGGCGCTCAGTCTCTGCAATGTAGTGGTCAGTCCACCAATTACAGCAGCATCACCCTTACCAGCACAGGCTGAAAAACAAAGTCAGGGTTGGATCAAAGCACACTGCGTACAGCCTGTTCAGAGAATAATTTGTTCGATTGGGTGAGGAGATACAGAGGAATTAAGACAACCGATATCTCATCGAACATTCTCAATGAACAGATTGAGTTCAAGCAAACGCCAGAGGGAGAGGTCCAGGTGGAGGAAGAGTATCGGAGTTTGGCGAAGAGTCTGTGGAACGGGGAACGGGATATTTGCCCAAAGAAATGAGAAGACGGTGGAAGAAAAGTTCAACATCAAGCCGTACCCGAAATTCATTAAAGTGGGGGCACAGTGGGATAACGCTAAGGCCATTGTTAAGTACAGAACATTCAACATCAGAGGCTGGAAGGGTAGGAGGGAGAGTGAAGATACGACGGGAGGTGCACTTGGGGGAGGCAATGCAGTCAGAGTGCAGAGCACGGGTGGGAGGCAGGTTCCAAGGTGGCATAGACATCTCTGTGTTATTGCATCTTGTGTGCCTCATATATCTGATGAGCATGAAAAATGAGCCAGAGAAAGAAATAGAATCGAGGAGTGGTGCAGCCTTGAGCCTATGAGATGTGATGCTTTTGCACAGATAAAATGTTGATATCACTGGCACTGACATCACATGAACAGTCCTCAGAAAGTAACTGATTGAAAATAATCTGAACGTAATCTTATTGTAATGTCCTGATTTGATTAGAGTGACTTGGAATGACACTCAACCAACAAAGACTTACTTTTCTGAGATTTTAGACAAAACTGTGAAAAACTAATAAATGTTGATGTTATTAACAGGACAACGTCATCCCTGGTCTGGGAAGGTATTACCAAGGGCAGAGTTTATTTATCATTCTCAAAAGCTCTGAGGAAGGTGTCATTGTCAGTGAGGAAATTACCAGGACAGAATTCCCTCCGATTCCCATTGACCACTGTTTACTCAGGGTCCCTGATGCCACATGAGTCAAATACTACCTTGATGCAAGGGAAGTTACTCTGATCTCAACTCAAAAGAGGTGAACCGTGAAAATAATAAAGAACAAAAGTGTGGAACACGGCTTGTTTGAACAATGTGCACACTGTACTCACAATGTTTAAGGGAAAACTGATGCATGGACTTCTGGTCTGACGAGAGGTCCATCCTATTTGTGATGAGGCTGCTTGGTTGCACACTGTGACACAGAGTCAGAAAGACATTCCACTCTGGAACATAGGAACAAAACCATCCTGTTCACAGTGCATCGGACAGTGTCACACACACACACTATTGTCTGTTCCAATTGGACATTGATCATCCCAATCTCAACATTCACAGATGATCAATAGCAGAACAGAAGCCAGCGGCTCCCATCATCCCAGTTGGAAGGCAAAAAGGGAACATGATGGTCAGATGAGGTGGGAGTAACTGGGAAATTAGTGTAACTTACAGTGGGAGTGGCAGAAGGAGGGTGTAAAGGGAAATCATCAGTTGCACACCATGCTGTAGCAGAATGGGTAGTGCAATGGATGTAGGAGTGTAAGGAAGGAGTAGGACGAAGGAGGAAGAATGTTGGATAAAGTTTTCGCGACAGGGAAAAACTTCTCTCTCTCTCTCTCTCTCTCTCTCTCTCTCTTTCTTTCACACACACACACACACACACACACACACACACACACACGCACCATATTACATTGTGGAAGAATACAAATAATCCTAAAATAATCGGCATGATACCTGGAATGAAGGATTCAGTTAAAGGGTGGATGAGAGAAATTGCGCTTTTTCTGGATGTTAGTTTGCTCGCTGAGCTGGAGAGTTCATTTTCAGATGGTTCATCACTATACTAGGGAACATTATTAGTGAGCCTCTGGTGAAGTGCTAGTATTAGGTCCCACTTGCTATTTAAGTGTTTAGGTTTCCTTGAATCAGTGACGTAATTGTATGCCTGTTTTTCTGCTGTAGTGTTTGTTACAGTTGTTGCCAAGGCTTTTTTTTCCTGGAGCAGAACTGACAAAGATGTGAACTTCTTGCGGTGCTCAAAAGTATGAAAGAAACTTATAGAGTAAAAGAGGAATACTCTGTTTCCGTTAGTTGGCATTACAGCACCAAGGAGTTCTAATTTCAAGATTGTCAGCAAAAGAGCCAGGAGTGAGATAAGGAAAACTTCTTTATTGAGAGAGTTGTTAGGATGTAGAATGAACTGCCTGGGAGAGGTTCGGATGAAGATTAAAAAGAGAACTGGGTATGTACTTGGAAATATGAATTCAAAAGGCTGCTGAGATAGGCTTGGCAAATGTGAGGGGCTTGGGAGACATTTCTGGAGCTGAGATAAGCTCTGTGGTCAATGGCCTCGTCCTGAACTTTAATGTTTTGCTCTCTATCATGTGTCTGATGCGAATAAAAATCAGTATCATGTTATTTCCCATTGTAAATGCTCGCAAATATCTGATTATTCAATGCAGCACAAGCATTTTAAACGCAAGTAATGCAAGGCCAGCTTCATTTTGTAGTCTAATTATTGCTCATAACATGAATATTTTAATTGTTGTATTCCAATTACTAAAACAAATCTGTCATTGCTTTGGCACAAAACTCTTTGAAAAGGTTTAACTTTTTACTCACACGACAATATGTTCATCGTTTTTGTTAACTGTCCACATTTCATACTAAATAAGAGTCTTCCTAAAAATTTAAAAAATTCAAATTATTGTTCATTAAAATTTGATCGCACAAATCGTTTATTTAGTTGAATATTCTCAGCGCATGTTTAATTATAGCCACTTCTAATTTGCTGACAAATAGCTGAAGCTTGAACATTTCAGTGAGAAATTAAACACGTTGGTTATATATAAATGTATAAAAACGCTAATTCTATTTGATTGTTCAATCGTTTGCTCACCTCGAACATGAAATCATTCAGAAGCCAACCACTTTCAAAACGTTGGAATGACAATGCATTATTTTGAATCCTGGCATTGTGTATGCAATTCTGATCGCCAATAAAGCTACATCCATATTGTTTGTTCGACACAAAATAAAATGTACATTCTTTATTTCTGTGTTAGAAAATCTTTACAGGTGTTTATAGTTTTGTTCCATAAATATAGAATCAACCAAATTCTTTTCAGAGATTATATTTCAGTCGAATAATCATAGTTGACATCTTATTTTTGCCCAAATCACGAAACTTAGCACACATCTGGTTAATACATGGGTTACTCAACAGATTGCATCTGAAGAAAGCAGCAACAAATGACAAGTCAAGAATCACGTTAATAACTGAACTTGGCGGAGCCTGCCAGGTGTAGGGACAACGCACACATTGTAATGGCATTCAGGTGAAAGTAACAATGAACAACGTAACTGGAAATTTTGGGCTAACACACCTCGCCAGCTTCCTAATCTCACACACATCACTCCCCCACACATTTAACAATTGATAAGAGTCCACAGGCTGCGTGAAACATAAAACATAGAACAGTACAGCACAATACAGAGCCTTAGATTCTTGACGCCCTGCTGAACTTTTATCCTACTCGAAGATCAGACTAACTGACATACCCTTCATGTGCCTATCCAATAATCACTTATATATCCCTAACGCAGCTGACTCTACTAACGCTTCTGGCAGTGCATTCCAAGCACCCACCATTCTCTGTTTAAAGAAACTACCTCAGACATCTCCTGAAACCTTCTTCGAATCACCTTAAAATTATGCTTGCTCACGATAGCCATTTCCACTCTGTGAGAAAGTCTCTGGCTACCCATTCTACCTATGCCTCTCATCATATTATACACCTCTATCAAGTCACCTCCCATTCTTCATTCCTCCAAGGAGAAAAGCCCGAGCTCCCTCAACATTTCTTTGTAAGACATGCCCTCCAGTCCAGGCAGCATTCTGAAAAATCTGCCCAGCACCTTCTCCAGTGATGAGGCAATTAGAACTGAACACAATATTCTTAGTGTAGTCTCACTAGAGCCTTTGGCGCTGCAACATACCTTGCGGCTCTTAAACTAATCCCAGGCTAATGAAAACACCATACATCTAAATAACGTTATCAACTTTGGTGACAACTTTGAGCGTCCTATGATATGGAGCACACGATCCCTATGGTACTCCACACTGCCAATAATCCTGCCTTTAACCCTGTATTCTACATTCAAATTCGACCTTCCAAAATGAATCACTTCATACTAATCCAGGTTCAACTCCACCTGCCATTTACCAGCCCCGTTCTGCATCCTGTCAATGTCCAATTACAAGCTGCAACAGCCCTCCACACTATCCATTACTCCAACATTTTTGTTCCATCGTAAAACTTACTAAAGCACCCTTCCACTCTATCATCCAAGTCATTTGTATGAAATCACAAAGAACAAAAGTCCCAGGACCGATTCTTGAAGAACGCCACTGGTCACCAAGCTCCAGACTGAATACTTTCCATGTTCTACCACCATCATTCTTCGACAGGCCAAACAATTTTGTATCCATACAGACAGATTTCCCTGTTTCCCTGCATCCCATGCCTGCTTCTTTTCTGAATAAGCCGACCTTATGCTCACTTATCAACCACCTTGCTACAATCCATGTACATCACATCCACTGCTCTACCTTCATTAATGTGTTTGATCCCATGCTGAAAGAATTCACCAAGTTGTGTGAGGCATAACTTGCCCCTCAAAATGCCATGCTGATTATCTTTAATCAAATTATGATTTTCCAAGTAATCATAAATTCTGTCTCTCAGATGTCTTACCAATACTTTGCCCAATAGAGAAGTAAGACTGACTGGCCTATATTTCGCAAGATTATCCCTATTGACTTTCCTGAATAAGGGAATAACTTTTGCCATCCTCCAATCATCAGGCAGTATTTCACTGGACAGTGGGGACACAACGATCATCGCCAAAGGGACAGCAATTTCTTCCCTCAATTCCTCTGATAACCTCGAGTGTTTCCTGTATGGTCCAGGGGACGTATCTATCCTTGTGTTTGCGCTTCAATCAGTCTGTACTTTATCTCATTTTGTCTACTCATGTCCAACCAACTGATTGACTGTTTTCCATTTCAGGGCTATATGCAGTGCTGCTCTCCTGAGCAAGTACAATTCCAAATATTCCATGAATCATGAAATGGAAAAAATGTGAACACACCAATGCCTTCCTGATGACGGGCTTATGCCCAAAGCTTTCACTCTCCTGCTCCTTGGACGCTGCTTGATTCGCTGCGCTTTACCAGCACCACACTCTTCGACCCTGATGTCCAGCATCTGCAGTCCTCACTTTCTCCATTACTGAGGTCTGATCCCTCTGCACACTTAGAGGGAATTAATCAGCAGGAATTCATTGTATTTGAAGTTGACTGTTCAGTTCTGGAACGTTGCATTTGATTAACACATTAATTAAAAAATAAATTACAATTAAACAATTATTCATTCAGTCCCAAAGTTACATTTTTAGTTCATGGAAAGGCAGCTCGATAACAAAAAGTAAATGGCTGAAGAACTCCAAGGTATAGAGTATCCCAGGTGCTATATTCCAAGCTGGATGTCCTTTACCATAATGTTGGTAATATTATCAGATCATCAGATTTGATAAAGGAACGAGGTGACATGGGGAAGAGGATATTTTTGCTATCACGTAGATGCATTTGAGGGAGGTCAGAACTGAAAACTCAGTATTCAGTGGTACAAGAACTATAGGCAGCAGAGGAGAGGGATAAAAGAGAAGGTGGTGTTGCCTTATTAATTATGGAGTCAATGAGTGATATCTTGGAAGGGCATTCAAATGACGGTTTGTGGGTTGAGACTTGGTTCAAATCAATGACAGACATACTACTGGGGATATATTATAGATCCCCAGATAAAAGAAAATACAGGAGCAGGTACATGACCAATTCAGTGAGGTGTGAAAATGCAATAATAAGATCATTATGTTCATACATTTCAATTACAAACATGTAATTTTAAGAGGGCAAATGTGTCTTGATATTTATTCCACACAGCTCCTCATATAAACATGTAGTAGATACAACAATGGGTAGGGCTGTGCCGAGCGTCACTGTGGAACGAAACCAGTTCGGTGTTGCAGGCAGGATTGGCTGAGCATTGCAGGACCAGTGACCATGACGCAAGCATTTTTAACTTATTAAGGAAAAGTCCAAAATGAAAAAGGTTTGCAAAATAATTTGGTTGATAGAGGCAGATCTTATCAAACGAAACTCAGGATCTGGCCACCGTACAGTTACTTCTGGGTGAAACTGGAGCAGGACAGCGTGGGGGTGGTGGGGATAACACGCTAAAAATGAAATTGATGAGGGTGTCACCACAACATGTTACAACAAAGACGAAAAATAGAAAAACAGGCCCAGAGAGTCAGGGATGTCTACAAATTTTCAGAACAGAATTAAAAATGAAAGAAAAGCTTAAAGCAGGCAGAAAGTGAGCAGGTCAATGGAGGTCCCAGAAGAGGAGAGAACGTGTAGGGCTAAACTCAAGAAAGTAAGCAGAAGAACAAAAAGCGGGGTTATAAAAACATTAGTGGGCAATATTATCAAGAATTCAAAGACATTTTATCGGTTCATTAAGGATAAGAGGGTAACAAGAGAAAGAATAGGGAGTATTAGGGACCGAGGAGGCAACCTGTGCATTGAGCCTGAGAATATGTCAAACAGGTACTACATATTGGTCTTCACTTTAGAGAAGCAGTTCCTGGACAGAAGCTGAGGAATAATTGGAAGTTATTGCAGGATAAAACGTGGGCAAACCTCTAGATGTGGATGAACTGCATCTTAGACTGATGTGGAAGATGAGGGAGGAGATTACAGGCTCTGAAATCTTGCATTGTATTTTGTTTTGCCTCTGGCCACAGAGGTGGTGTGATCGACCAGGCCAACATCTAATGTAGTTTCAACTTCCACACAGAGTGCTAGAAAAAAAGCCATGGGATTAAAGACCACTAAGTCTCACATCAGTGGGAGGGAAACAATTGTCGAAAATTGTGAAAGTTGTTGAGGAATGATTAATTAACTATCTTCAAGACTGAGACGGACAGAATTTTAAACAAGGGTTTCAGGGAAAACACAGGAAAATGGAATGGAAAGTTATCAGAATAAATTTACCGTAACTGAAAGTTAAAGCAGAGTCAGAGAGTGGATGGGCATACTGTCGCTCGTATGTCGAATGGTAAAACTTTTCTAATAGACTGCATTCACTGGAACATCAACATCTCTCCCTCCAGAGTGAGACACATTTTCGAATACAATCAATAGATACAAGGAATTCATAAATGCTGTACTAGTAGACCTAAAAGACCAAAGGACTGCAACAATGCGGATGGGCTGTCAGGGTGAAAATTTGCATCAGCGCACTCACCACTACTAGGAGGAAGACCTCAGCAAGACATTCCACCGCCCTGGCCAAATCCAAGCATGGGCCTGCTGTCTAGGAGTGCTTAAGGCCCAAACAAATCATCACTGTAGTGTCTCCATCCTTCCCTAACCAAACTTAAATGTGGAATGTTCCATTGACGGACTGTGAGTGGCACAATAGGTAGTATTGTTTCCAGAGACATCGGTGAGCAGCGGTTCAGCAAAAGGTAGAAGTAAGCTCCGGTAAACTCTTTTTAACGCTGGTCTGACAGCAGTGGAGACGGCAGTTAGGGCAGTTGCATGTTCCTCCTGCGGTTTGTGGGAGCTCAGGGAGATTTCCACTGTCCCTGATGACTACACGTGTGGGCAGTGCACCCTGCTGGAGCTCCTGGGAGACCGTGTTCAGGAGCATTCTGGATCACCCAAGATCACCCACTTCATAGATAAGAGCTTTCGTGATGTGATCACACCCAAGTCCCTACCTTAGCCATGTTTCTGGAAGTTCATCTGCCTTACCTGTCAGCCCAGTTCCATTTAATTAAAAGCAATTTTATCCAACCGGCTTTCCTTGCTTCCTGTCGTGTTACAAGCATAGGGTAGCTGGGCGGCCACCAGGAATGGCGAAGGGGGTAGACAGAAAGTGCAGTGATCCCCTGTGGCTATTCCATTCAAAACCATTCTGGATACTGGTTTTGTGTATGTTGGGAGATGGGCGATTGGTGTCAGGGAATGACTGTTCAAGGGAAAGCAGTAGAAGCCAAAATGGTTGCACTGGATCTGGGGAGCAGCAGGAAAGGATAAAGGTAAACAGGGTCTTAGAGATAGGAGATTTGATTGTTAGGGGGACAGATCGCAGATTCTGTGGCCTCAAATGGGAAACTAGGATGGTGTGTTGCCTCTCAGGTTTCAGGGTGCATGATGTTTCTGAATGGCTGCTGAAAGTTCTTAAGAGGGCAAGTGAGCAGCCGGAAGTCATTGTGCACGCTGGTACAAACGACACGGTTAGTTTTAGGAATGTGTTTCTATAGAATGATTAACTGAGAGCTCGGAGAAAAGTTAACATCCAGGACTTCGACAGTGATAATCTTCAGATTACTTCCAATGTCATGAGCTAGTGAACGTAAGAATAGGATGATATCAAGATAAATATATAACAAAGGAATTGGTGCAGTGGGAGGGATTCATATTTTTAGATCATTGGGAGCTTTTCTGTGACAGTTTTGACCTGTTCAAGAGGGACTGGTGGCACATCCACTGGAGGGGGGTTCAATATCACCGCACCCAGTTTTGTTAGTGACAAAGAGGAGTATTGAAACGAGATTGGCAGGAGGTGGTATCCTCAATAGCAGTGAGGCAAGTGAGAGGCTGGAAGGAGATACAGTAATCAAATATAGTACATTGAGGAGACACATCAGGCTGGAACACGACAGGGAACAAGAAATGCCTCTGGATTAAATTGTGTTTATTTCAGTGCAAAAGGGCTGACAGATCATGCCGATGAATTAAGGTGTGGATAGGTTATCGGCGCTCGATAGTCTAGCTATTACAGAAACATGGCTGAGGGATGGATAGGACTGACAGCTTAATGTAACAGGGTTAAATGCTTTGGGAGGGAAGAGCTTGTGGAAGGAAAGGAGGGGAGTTGCATTTCTGAATAAAGAGTGTATCGCAGCAGTGATCAGAGATAAAATAGCTGATGGATCATCCAATGAGGCTTTGTGGGTGAAACTAAGAAATAAGAAGGGGATGGTGACATTATTGGGGTTATACGATAGGCCGCCAAATTGTAAACAGAAATTGCTGGAACAAATGTACGTAGAGAGATTGCGGAGACTTTCAGGAACATTTGGGTTGTCAATATAGGGTCTTTACTTTTTTATATATAGCACAGGCTGCAACTGTCAGAGCATTATGTGTTTTGATGGGATGAAATCAATTAAGTGCGTCAGGAAAGTTTCTTGAAACAGAATGTAGAGGGACCTAGTCGGGAAGGAACAAACTTTGACCTAATCTTAAGAAATCGGTCAGGACAGGTGAGTGAGGTGACAGAAAATGTGCACTTTGGGACCAGTGACCATATATCTATTAATTTGAAAATAGTTATGGAGAGTGAAAAAATGGTCGACAGATTCAAGTTCTAAATCGGGGCAAGGTTAATTTTGATGGACATAGACAGGAGTTTGCAGTGGTTTAATGGAGTAGTCTGTTTGCACGCTAAGGGACCTCCGGCAAGTGTGAGTTTAAGATCTATATATTGCTGTGAGGGTGAAAGGAAAGTTGACAAGAATGAGGTACACCAGATGACAAGAGATGTTTAGGCTTTTACCAAAAGAAATTTGGAGGCGTGGTTCAGGTAGAGGCAGCTGGAATCAAACAAATCCCTGGCGGTGTACAAGGGATACAGGAGTTTTCTAAAGATGGAAATCAAGAGGGAGAAAAGTGGGTATGAGATAACGTTTCCTGAGAAGATCAGCGTGAATCCAAAGAGGTGCTTTAAGTATATTAAAGGAAAAGCAGTAACTAGAGAGAGAATAGGGCCCCTCAAAGACCAAAATGGATATGTTTGTGTGGAACCATAAGAGATGAGCGATGCTCTCAACAAATATTTCTCCTCTATGTTTACCGTGGAGAAAGACGTGAGTACTTTGGAAATTGGGGAAATTATTGGTGATAACTTAGAGACAGTCCATATCACAGTGGAGGAGGTATTGGATGTACTAGAATGTTTGAAGTTGAATAAATCTCACGGTCCTTTCCAGATATATCGAAAAACAGTGCAAGGGACTAGAGAAGAATTTATGGGGGCCCTCGCTGATAATTTTGATCATCAATTACCACAGCTGAGTTCCCAGGAAAACAGATATTGTGCCCTTATTCAAGAAGGACTGAAAATTAAAGTCTGGGAAATACAGACCAATAAGCTTAATATCTGTGGTAGGTAAATTATTTGAAAAGATTCTGAGGAATAAGATGTACATTCATTGGGAAAAAAGGGTTTGATTAGTAATAGTAAGAATGGCTTTGTGAGTGGATGTTCACGCCTGACGAATTTGTTAAAGTTCTTTGATAACGTGACTCGGAAGTTTGAGTAGGTTGGGCCAGTAGACATCCAATTGTGTGTGCTGGAAAAGCCCAGCAGGTCAGGTAGCATTCGAGGGGAAGGAGAATCGATGTTTTGGGCACAAGCCTATCATCAGGAATGACCAAGACCTCGATACCCACGCTTCTCGGATGTTGGCTGGCCAATTGGATTTTTCCAGTGCCACACTTTTTAATTGTTCAATACCTACAGTGATAACTTTCTCCAAGGCTGGTCGATCTGGTCTATATGGATTTCAGTTAGAAGAAGAACAGAATGAGGCCTCTCAGCCCCTGGACCGTGATATACATATGCAGGGCGCCAAATACGTGATATACATATGCAGGATGAGACCAATCATCCCCTCCAGTCGATTGAACTAGACCGAGTTTAGATCATGCATCAACAGTACCAGCCTATTTAGCTACTTGAAGCCAGTACCACAGGAAATGGAGAAGGCAACAAAATACTGGAAAATTGGGTTTATTGTAAAAATATCAGGCTAGAGAGCCCGTCAAGCCTGTCCTTCCCTTCAGCAAGGTCAGGGCTGATCTCTCTTGGCCGCAATTTCTCTTTCATGCAAAATTCTTTGGACCCCTTAAGTCCCTACTGCGTCAAAATTCATAAACACAACCCTGTTCTCCCAAACATTCAGAGATGTAGCCGTCTGGGATAGAGAGGCCCCAACAGTCACTACCCTCTGAGAAAAGGAAACAGTTCCCATACATTTACCTTGGCCTTTGACATGAACAAAAGCTATGAAGTTAAAAATCACACAACACCAGGTTATGGTCCAACAGGTTTAATTGGAAGCACACTAGCTTTCAGAGCATCACTCCTTCATTAGGTGAAAGTAGAGGGCTCAATCCTAGCACACAGAATTTGGAGCAAAAATTTGTAGTGTGTTTTATTTGAAATTATCCATTGAAAAAATGATTGTCTAGTGAGCCTTTCTTCTGTTTGAATATCATGATAATCAAACAGGTGAAAGACTGAACAGACAATCAATTTTTCAACGTATGATTTCAGTTACATCACACTGTAAATTTTTGCTTTAAATTCTGTGTTTTAGGATTGAGCCCTCTACTTTCACCTAATGAAGGAGTGATGCTCTGAAAGCTAGTGTGCTTCCAATTAAACCTGTTGGACTATAACCTGGTGTTGTGTGATTTTTAATTTTGTACACCCGAGTCCAACACCAGCATCTCCAAATCAAAAGATATGAACACAGCGTCAAAATGACTGGCCCTGACATCACGGCAGGACATGACTGAACAAGGTGTCAAGGAGGCAGAATAAAATTGCACCTAATTGGAATCAGTTGTAAACTCCCAAGTGGTTGGGCCATTCAGAACACCATGTGGCTGTTGGAGATCAATCCACTCAGTCTCTGGATATCTCTGTGAGCGATCCTCAGGGTAACTTCCTCGGCACAAATATCTTCAGCGGCTTCAGCAACGTATTACCTTCCGTCATTCGATCAGAAATGAGGTTGCTCAGAAAAGAACGCATAAAACATAAAAACCTGGACAATATTCATGCTCATGCTGTTACCGTGCAGGTAACATTCATGTAACAGCACAGCTGGACCCTGAACATTTCCACAGTGGAATTGAAATAGGCAGTGACTGGGAGGTCAGGTCAGCCCTTATAGGCCCAGTTGAGATGTTCAGTAAACCATTCCCCTTAGTTTACATTTGGTCTCTCTGATATAGAGAAGACCACGTCAGGAATGGCAGATACAGTAAACTAGGTTGGATCCCATCACCTGGCACATCTTCCCCAAAGACAGATCCCTTCACTAGGTTTGGTTGCTGCCTCACACCCCACCAAACCTGTCAATCCTCATGGGCAACTGACACTTGCAGATGAAAAATAAAATACATCACCTGCTGGCACACACGTCCCTCACCTCATCCAAGGCCCAAAACAGTCCTTCCAGGTGTAACAGAGGTTCACCTGCCTTTCTTTCATTCTAGTTTACTGCATCAGGTGCACCTGATGTGGTCTTGTCTGCAGCGGGGAGAGCAACATTAACTAAGTGCACATTTCACCGAGCATCACAGCCTATTCCTATTACATAGGAATAGGTGGATGTAATTGATGCTGCAACACAACAAACCAATGAAGCAGAGACTGCACGGACAGACTGCTCCATGTTGTGCCTCCTGGATCCATTGTTAATGTTTCATGCGTGTTACATTAACGTGGTTTGCTGATGGTTAGAAGGCACAGCGGATGGTTTGTGACACGCCTCAAGGAGGCATTTTCCATCTCCGAGAAGACAGACTAGTCTTCTGCATGGAGGTCAGAAGCGTTTGAGAATGACCAACCGTGTCAGAGTGTGGCTGCTGAGAAGTTTGTGAACAACATGATGCTTAGTGCAGGGTCTCACTCTATCTGTACATTGAGACGGAGAGAATTTGTTCTGAGTCTGGAGCTGTCTCTCAACCAATATAGGGGCTCCACAGAGACACGTAAACTATCACAGAGTCAAAGGGTTCAACTGGCCCTTTAGCCCAAACTGGACCATTTCGACTAAAATGTCCATCCATGCTAACTTCATGTTCCTGCACTTGGCCCATATCCTTCTTAACCTTCCCTATCATATATTTTTTCCAAATGTGAAAACATATATTGCGGAAAACACGTAATATTTCATGATATCAATGTTTAGTTTTGAAAATAATGAATATTGGTCCATAACGCTCAAGTTTTATTGAAATCACTTTTTATTCTTTTGTCGCATTACAGATTAAACACTCATTTCTTTCACACTCTCCTCGTGGTACCTTCACCGCAGGGATTAGTCTGGTGTAACACCTTTACTCTGCCTCATTGTGGCAAGCAGATCATTCCTCATAAAGGAAAGAAAATCTGTTCACAGCGTCCCAAATACTGTCTCAATATCACTCTACAACTTCAGTAAGGTGTCTTCACACTTATACTTCCATCATTTTGCAATGGAGGACACTATACATTTACTATGCTGGTTACTTACTGCTCCATATGAATTCTGTAAGTGGCTCATGACCTAGGACATCCAGCTCCTTTTCACCAAGAGCACTTTCCATCATCTCGCCTTTTCATAAATACAAAATGAGAAGGATGGTATGTTTGGCCAAATCATTTTGTTGCCTTGCAAAACGCTATGCTTTGAGCACAGCCACGCCAACAGCAACACCACTATTTCCATTGTAGATGGTTGGCGATGCTGAGAAGGTGATGGCCTAGCTGTATTATCCCTGGAATATTAACCCAGGGACCCAGGTGATAACCCAGACTCCGGATTCGAATCCTACCACGGCAAATGTTTGAATTCAATAAGATGTCAGGAATTGAGAATTCAATGAAACCATTGTGTTTGTCCTACCTGGCGCACTATACACGTCAGGGAAGGATATCTACCATCTTCTCCCAGTTGGACGTATATGTGACTCCAGACCCACAGCACTGTGGCTAACACACAGTTGTAGTTTGAAATGGCCAAACCAGTCGCTCAGTTATATCACTCAGTGCAAATTCTCAAAGAAATGAAAGCGGGCGGACCTCAGCACTGACTACTTACAGCCCACAGACTGCAGTGGGTCAGGAAGGCGGCTCACCAACACCTTCTCAAGGACAACGAGGAAAGGGAATTAAATACTGGCCCAGCATGCCATTACTGAATGGGAGATGATCATACTCAAGGAAGAGAGACAAAGGGACGTTACTCACTTCAAACCGGAACTTTGATGTATACCTTACATGGGCATGAATTTCAATAATGTGAGAACAGGAAAAAAATAAGTAAGATTCGTCTGGATTTTTATTTCCATTCCAGCTGATCATCAACAATCTCTCTGTTTGTTTCTTTCCCTTGACTTCTCTCTTTATGTATCTATTCAACTCACTCCTCCTCCCTTTCACAACAGCCATCCCTGTCAGCAACATCTAACACACTATTTCCGAGCTGCATTCAGTTCTGATGTATGATGATTGGACGCAAGATGTCACTTCTATTTTTCTCTCGATCTGAGGCTGCCAAACCTGTTCAGTTTCTCTGCACTTACTCGTTTCTTTTGTTTCTGATCTCTCGCATCATTCTTTGTATTTTTTTTTTCTCCTCTACCTTAATGTTGTTATTGCATGGGATGTCTGCACCATTGGCAAAGCAGCATTCGTGGACCACACTAAATGCCTTTTCCTGTGAGGTCATTCTTTAAGGTATTTGGTCTGACGTTAGTCTTAATGCAGATCAGGCAATAATGCGATATTTCTTCACCAAAGGACAACAGTGAAATAGATAAACTTATTGACAAAATGCTTGTAGGATTATATTAGTAAAATTCGCTTTTATTTCCAGTTCCTGTCATTTGAATTTAAATTCTTTCATCATCTGAGATAGGATTTGCAGCGGTATCCATAGAGTAGTTACCTGGGCCACTGAATTGCGTGGCCAGTGACATTATTATTCTGAGACAGTGTCCCTGTCATGAATTTACTTTAGAGACAAGAACAAGATTTTGATGAAAACGTTTGTAACGGAAAGAGTGATTAGAAGAGAACAGGAGCCACAAAGTCTGACTTTTACCAAGGTATAGATAATGGTTTATTTAACACCCGCACTGACGTCAAGATGGGGTCTGGGGATATCATGGAGCTGACAGTGGGTAGCTTTGGTGATGGAGAGAATAGCAAGGCATAAACCAATTCGTGGCAAATAGGTACTTCAGGATTGTGAACAGTCTTGTTTTCAGGTGTTTGTGAGGGCGGTGGTGTGGGCAGTTCTGAAATTTGTGGAGAATGAATGGATTTGCATTTGAAACTGAAGACAATAGTTTCAGTCTTTACTAAATATACATAACAGAAATAGCACTGAAGTTCACAATGGCTTATGGGATTAATAAATCGATAGAGATGGGGAGACTTACCAGGAACACCAACAATAGCGAGCATGGGATAGTAACCAGCCTGAATAATCAGCAGTACACCAAACATCCGATCTGGTAATATGTGCCAATACCGGGAAAAATAGGAAAGACCCGAAGATAAACTCCTGTCCATTGTTGCAGCATTCCAGTCTATTTATCTTAGATTCTGAACCATTGGTGAGACATTCCAGTCTGCTGTTGACAGATCCTGATCGATTGTCGGCATATTCCAGTCTAATACTCTCAGATTCTGATCCACTGTTGAAATATTCCAGTCTACTGTTCTCAGATTCTGGTCCATTTCTGGACCGGGGTGGCACGGTGGCACAGTGGTTAGCACTGCTGTCTTATAGCGCCTGAGACCCGGGTTCAATTCCCAACTCAGGCGACTGACTATGTGGAGTTTGCACCTTCTTCCCGTGTCTGCCGGGGTTTCCTCCAGGTGCTCCGGTTTCCTCCCACATCTCCCTTAGCAATTTCTCTCGTGAAGTTAGTTGTGAAGGTGAATTATGGACGTTTTCTTATCGCAGGCTAGATGATTCTGCTGTTCATTTTCAATACTGTACCCACCTGAACGCTCCACCATGACCATCCACAAAAAAAGCACAATCTAGATATGGTTTCCATGCTGGTCTCTCCTCGACTAGAACAGGCGACAAGCAACAGAAACTCAGTCGCTATATTTACCCTGACCATACACAGGAAGTGTGGATCTGTCTGGACATTCCACTCGTGACAATGCTGAATCTTCAACACACAATATGATTGAGCACTGTTTCATATAAACTAACGAACAACTTAATACATTATATTGGCTTCAATGCAGTAAGACTTATATTTTTTGGAATTCAGTTAAAAACCAAATATGGCATGTTCTCACAATGCCAGTCCTTTTACAGGGTTATGTTGTCCTTAATTTTTGTAAAGAGGTTCTAAACAATCTAAACCCAAGATTCCAATATGTCATAATTTTGAAAGGTTGGTTGTGGTCCGTTTGTTTATACCTAACAGATAACGCCTCATGTAGAAGCCTTTCAAGTCGCCTGTATAATCAAGAGGACTCGTCCAGCTCCCTAGCTGTACAGGTTGGATCAAGTCGGGGGTTTGTTGAGTCATGGTCACTGGACGCTCTCTGCCTCCTTCTGCCCTTCTGACCTGATAACCTGTAAGCAGTTGTGCCAGTTTTCCCCTTGGTGCTCAGGTGTTTTGTTTATTGGGACTGTTGCAAGAATTTCGGAACAGCATCCTTAAATCGGGATAGCCTGTCAGGTTCGGATACGATACGTCATTTAGGTATTTTATTTTCTATTGGTAATTTGGCCAATGCATGTCATTTGCTTAAAACTCGGTAGTCTGAGCAGCTAATTCACCCTGGGAATATCAGCTATGCACTAACCTTCACAAAATAGCAAACTTACGGTCCGAGCTACCTGCTGAAAATGTTTTGAGGGTCGGGTCTGATCCATAACAGATTAGGGGGCCTTCGCGGAATTTAGACAGCGAGTGGCAGGTGTTATTGTCTCCTATTTCGTGTGTTGATTTGGTGCGTAAACAGAGCTTCAGATAGCAATGGTTCTTGCAGGAACCAAGCTTGTTTTGAAGGTGGAGATAATGACGTTGGGGGTGTTACAAAATGCACATAAGTTCAAGCCGCGGGAATTAGCAGAAAAAAGGAGTTGAAGCTACCGTCTAACGTGAGGAAAGATGAGGTGATTGCAGCAGTAGCTCAGCATTCCAATTTGCTGGAAACTCCATCAGTATCTGTGGAGATGAGTAAACTTCAACCGCAAAAGAAGCAGTTTAAACTTGAAGCAGAGATTAAGCAGTTCGAGCTACGACTAAAAACAGAATAGGAAGAAAGATAACGAATAGGTTTAGCAGAGGAAAGAGAAAACATAATAAATCGCTTCAGCAGGAGAGAAAGAGAAAGAGGGAGCATTTGCGCTTCAGAGATGGGCACTTAGAATGGAAAGTCAGCTTAAAACGATGAGGATGAAGACTGAAGGTAAGCTTAGTGGGGAACAAACTGAGGATGGGCAAACCCATGGTAGTCCAAAGCTGGGTGAGAAACGTGTGTCAGTATATTTACAGCTTGTCTAAATTTGATGAGTAAGAAAGTAGCTAAAGAATTCCAGTGGCCAGTGGCCATGTAGATTTCGTTGGCACATACAACACTTGTAGGTAGAGCTAGTGAGGTATGCGCAACACTATCAGAGGAGGGATCTGGGGAGTATGGGGAGAGGAAAATATACATATGAGCGTGTGCCAAAAGCCTACAGACAACGTTTCAAGAATTTAAGGAAGGATCATTTCGAACCCATATTGAGTTTGAAAGGATGAAACAAAGTAATTTTGATAAATAGGTAAGTGCTTTAAAAAGAGACCAAATCTGCAATGCTCTGAGAGAGACAATTACTTTGGAGGAGTTTAAGCATTCACATAGTGCAAACTCATTTGGAAGATCATAGAGTTATAAAGGCAAGACTGGCAGCTGAAGTGGCTGATGATTATGACTCGTGATTATCGTCATAAAACTTGTTTTGGCTTCCACAGTCAATTTCAGTCCATGATGGATAGAAATTGGGACAAAGAGAAATCCCCACGTAGAACGCGAGACGTAGATCTCGGGAAGGCAATACTTAGAGGAGGTAAAAACGATTTTTTAAAAACTCCGGTGTTTTCATTGCAACAAATTAAGGCACATGAAATCACTGTTTTGGTGGGTTCAGAAAATAAAACACAGATGCGGGAAAAAGGAATAAATCTGGGAGATTTAATGGAGCGGGAACAGAATGCACAGTGGAAAGTAGAAAGCTGCATCAAAGTGTACAATCTGATTGGAGGTTTGTTGCGGAGCGAGTGCCAGATCTAGTTAGAAAATATACCTGCAAAGGGAAAGTTTATTCACAAAGGGCAGATAAAGAGGATGCAATATTAAGAGACTCTGTGAATAGATAAGGAGATATGTACTCCTGAAGGAATATTTCCAGAAAAGGTACTGCTGAAGGGAATTCACCATGAGACAGAAGGCGCAAAATCATGTAAAGTGATCATAGCATGCCCAGGAAAGTGTGGGGAAATTGTGGTAGGGGTATTCGACAAACTCTCAGCTCCAGGAATACAATTTGTCTTTGCGGAAAATATAGCTGATTCAGTGGTAGGATTACTGCTACTCTCGTTGAAAAGCCAGTGGATATGCAGGCAACTGCATCAATGTAGGAGTCTTATCCTTGAAATTTTCCTGATTGTGGGTTACAAAGTCCCAATGTCACGAGTTGAAACAGAAAATACCAAAAATGTAAAGATAAGGAAGCTGAAGTGGCATGAGCAGATACTTTGTTCCATCAGAAAGTTGAGACAAAACAGGAGCAAATAGGTGATCTTGTGAATATTTTTTTGCTCAGCTATCAAATTGAGTCACAGCAGAAAGATAAAGGTTTAAAGCAGTTGTATCAAAAAGCACATACGTTAGGAATTTTGAATGTATCCCTGAGAGTTATTACTTTAAAGATGATGTCCAAATGTGGAAATAGAGACTATCATATATTCAAGGAGATGAGAAATGGGAAGAGATTCATCAAATCATATTGCCAATGGGGTACAGAAAGGAGGTGATGCGAATGGTGCATGAATAACCACCTAGAAGTCAGTTAGGAGTGAGGAAAAAAAACAGACAGAATACAGAGACATTTTACTGGCCTGGACTGCAACAGGATGTGGTTGAAGTTTGCTAGATGCATCATACATGTCAGGAAATTGGAAAAACACAAGCGATAATAAACTCTGCACCTTTCTTAATTATTCCGGAATTTGAGGAACCTTTTTACAGGAGTCTTAATTGATTGGCTAGGTCAAAACCACAATCAAAAAAGTGGGCATCAGTATTTTTTAACAATAATGGATGCATCGACTAGATTTCCAGAGGCCATCCCAAGGTGCAGTATCACAGCTAAAAGAATTACAAAGAAATTACTCCTTTTAAAAAATACATACGGACTACCAATGAAGATATAGTGAGATCAAGGTTCAAACTTCACATCTAATTAATCACTATAATGTCTTCGGAATTAAGCAACTCAAATCTACTGCATACCATCCACAATTGCAGGGAGCGCTAGAAATGTGACATTAAACATTAAAGACCATGTTGAGGGCTTATAATCAGGATTATCCAGATGATTAGGGTGGGGGAATTCCATTTGCACTTTTTGCGATCAGGGATGCCCCAAATTAACAGAGCAAATTGGAATTATTTTGGGGGCATTAAGTGAGGGGACTATTAAAATTGATTAAGGAGAAAATAGTAAATCAGAGTTCAAAGGCCACACATTTGGACTCGGTCTCAAAATTTAAGGAACGATTAATGGCGCTGGGGAGTTGGCTAGACAGCATTAAAAAGAAATGCAACATGCAATAAACCAGGGAGCGGACAGGAAATTAAAAAAATTGGAATTTTGCAATCGGGATAAGATATTACTGTTACGTCCAGTTATAGGTGAACCTTGAAAAACAAGTTTAGTAGAAATTATGATATGCAAAGGATATTTAATGAGGATAACTACTTGTTAGGGACTCCAGAAAGAAAGAAATCTCACAGCGTATGTCATGTGAATATGCTTATAAGGTACTTTGACAGGTAAAGAAAGCCAGAAAACAAGGTGTTAATGATTATGGCACAGAAGGAAAAACAACGTTTGAATTGGACATTCCTCAAATTAAAGTGGACAATGAGGTAGTTGTTTAAAAATGTCTTGCTGGAAACGCACAGCAGGTCAGGCAGCATCAAAGAAGAATTGGTCAGACGTGATTGAAGATGCTGTCCACCGCATCTCCTCCACTTCCTGCTTCTCCAGCCTTGAACCCCGCTCCTCCAATCGCTGCCAGGACAGAACCCCACTAGTCCTTCCCTACTACCCTACCAACCTCCAGATACATCGGATCATCCTTCGTCATTTCCGCCACCTCCAAACGGACTCCACCACCAAGGATATATTTCCCTCCCCACCCCTATCAGCATTCCGGAAAGTCACTCCCTCCGCAACTCCCTTGTCAGACCCACACCCCACCCCCACCAACCTCCACTCCCGGTACCTTCCCCTGCAACTGCAAAAAATGCAAAACTTGCGTTCACACCTCCCCCCTCACTTCCCTCCAAGGCCCCAACGGATCCTTCAATATCCATGCGAAATTCACCTGCACCTCCACACACATCATTTACTGCATCCGCTGCACCCGATGTGGGGAGACAGGCCGCCTTATCGCAGAACATTTCAGAGAACACATCTGGGACACGGCACCAACAAATCAACCGCCCCGTGGCTGAACACTTTAACTCCCCCTCCTACTCCGCGAAGGGCATGCAGGTCCTTGGCCTCCTCCATCAGCAGACCATGGCAACATGACGGCTGGAGGAAGAGCGACTCAACGTCCGCCTCGGAACCCTCCAACCACAAGGGATGAATGCAGATTTCTCCAGCTTCCTCATTTCCCCTCCCTCCACCTTTTCTCAGTCCCAACCCTCAGACTCAACACCGCCTTCTTGACCTGCAATCTTCTTCTCGACCTCTCCGCCCCCCCACCCGCTCTCCGGCCTATCACCCTCAGCTTAACCTCCTTCCACCTATCGCATTCCCAGTGCCCCTCCCCCAAGTCCCTCCTCCCTACCTTTTTATCTTAGCCTGCTTGGCACAACCTCCTCATTCCTGAACAAGTGCTTATGCCCGAAACGTCGATTCTCCTTCTCTTTTGATGCTGCCTGACCTCCTGCCCTTTTGCAGCAACACATTTTTAAGCTCTGATCCCCAGCATCTGCTGTCCCCACTTTCTCCTAATGAGGTAGCTGTATAAAATTGGATCAATGATTGAGTTTCCTTTCTCAGAAAAATCGAAATTATCAGAAACAGTTATTACTATCACATGGGGAGATATGCAGATATTAACTTGGAAGTACTCACCTAATTGTGCATAGTGTAGCTATAAGAGATGCCGTTACGATTAAGCAACATCCTTACAGGCATAATCCTCTAAGGTTGGCACAGGTTCAGAAGGAAATTGAATGCATGCTCTAACATGACATAATCAACATGTGTTACAAAAACTGGAGATCACCAATAGTCATGGTGCCAATGCCAAATTGGTACCCAACGATTATGTGTGGACTAACGTACCGTAAATGCAGGTAAAAACATTGATGCATACCCAGTTCCATCCGTGGAAGACTGGGTTAAAAATGTGGGACCAGCAACTTACACTTGGCATGAAAGATGTGCCGGCCACATTTCAGGGACTAAGCAATATATTGCCGGATTATCCAATCTGTGGTTTACATTGATGACCTTGTGATTTTTAGTGAGTCGTGAGAGGAACACTTACAGCATCTATCGGAATTGTTTGATCGACTTCAGAAGGCAGGATTGGTGATAAACTTCGCGAATAGTGAATTTGCCAAAGCAAACGTCATCTTCCTTGGGTTTGTATTGGCCATAGATAAACGGTGCCATGAGATTTAAAAGTGAAGGTAATTGGGGAATTTCCCATACCCTTGACGAAAGAAACAGTTCCTGGGACTAAGTGGATTTTATCAAATGGATGTGCCTCATTTTCGCAGTGTGATTGTTCCAAACACTGAATTGTTAAAGAAAGGCAAGAAGTTTCGTTGGACAGAGGAATGTCAGAAGGCATTTGACGGAATTTGAAATATGTGATAACCACTGCCCCACGATCAGATACGCCAGAACATGCAAAACCATTCAAGGTTGAGTTAAATGTGAATGCTGTGGATTTCGGTGCTGGGCTCCTGCAAAAAAATCGACAAGAAGACACAAAGACCTATTGGGTATTTCTCCAAGAAGTTGAATGTTCATTAGTAGAAATATTCAACAGTTGAGATAGAGACTGTGAGCTTTGTGTTGGCACGACAACATTTCAGTGTTCATGTTACCAGCAACACATCAGAGACAACTACTTACACTGATCATAACTCAAGGAAGTCTTGTTGGATAAATTTGAGGATAAAAATGCGAGACTGTTTAGCTGGGGCCTGTTGTTATAGCCATTCAATTTGAAAATTGTGCACTTGGAGGTCTTGAAAACGTGATTGCCAATGCAAATGGAGACACTCAATGATGGAAGTACCACACACTGAATCTGGATGCAGTTGTGCCTGTTCGCATGTTTATTGTAAACAAATGTATATGCACATTTCAGAGTACGAACCACTACTTTTGGTGATTTTGAAAACTGAAGGCATCTTTGGATATTGAAGATTCGGTTTTATATTGGGGAAGTTGTCACACAGGGGGTCTCTTTATAAGATTATGTTGTCTTTGATTTTTTTTCAGAGAGGTTCTAAACATCCCAAGATTCCAACATGTCTCAATATTGAATGCTTCATTCCTTTGTTCCTTGCGTAATAGATAATTCCTCTGACAGAGGGCTTTCAATCCTTTAAAAAAAACTGGCGCATTCTAGGTGATGTGGCCAGCTCTCCAGCTGTACAGGTCAGTTCAGTTCGAGGGTTAGTTGAGTCAGGTTCAGTGTTGAAACTGGACGCACTCCCCCTCCTTTAGCCCTCTGACTTTGTAATATATAATTTTTTATTGGTGTAATGTCTGCTCTTTGTGATCAGGGGTTTGTTTATTAGGATTGTTGCAAAAATTTGGATCACCATCGTTAATTGGAGACATCCTGTCAGTTTTTGGAAAGGATGAATTATTCAGGTACGGTATTTTCGGTTCGTTGTGTTTCATTCCTTATTTTTGCAAATGCATTCTGTTGGTTTAAAAGTCGACTGTCAGACCAACTAATTTACTCTGGTAATATCCACTATACACTTACCTTCAACAAATGGCAACATTGCGGACTGGGCTATGTGCTTCAGAATGTTGTGACGTGTTGGGCCTGGTCCATAATAATGTATAATAGCCTTTTTCTTTTATTAAAATCATGAATTAACGAGTAATTGATAGAATGAATATGATAATGGTTATGAGACAGAAAGGGCCGAGGCCAGTGGCTGAAGTGACCTGAGAGGAGAGCAGCAATATCTCCCAGTCAGTTGAATTCAGCCGTCACTGTTTCTGACAAATGGAATGAAATGCAATGCACAACGAGATAACAGATGACCCCTGGTATATGGAATGTTGAACAACAATGCGAATGGAATAGGGCAATTTTAAATATGAAGTACATAGGTATATTTTATGTATCGACTTTTTAATCGCAGGTTATACAGGTTGTTAAGATTGTTTATATCTGGACGGAATATTCAGAAATAAAACAGACATAGATAACAAAATGTATTTCGTTATAGTGAGTTATAGCAGAGTAAGAGTGAAAATGCAGCTCATACCGAGCTGGTACAGAGATGATGGGCTGCATGACAACCACCTTCATTGTACATATTCAGAGAAATATATTGAAAATATTCAGAGACTGAGGAGACAAGTTTATTCATAAAATGCACAGACAATGGCATTATTAATAAACTATTCCTATTTTTTCATCAAGTGTAGCTGTCTCTAAAAGGCCTTTTAAATCAAAATTACTTTGATGAGATCTGCGTGTATATTTTCAGAACTTAAAGAAGAAACAGACTCCAGTGCAATACATGTGTCATTGGCACAATTGATGGGAACAGGAATGGAGCATATTGTCCAAATATAATCGGTTTCAACATCAAGAAAAACCAAAATATTAGAGGAAGTGGAAATCTGAAATACAAATGCAAAATGAAAGAGGAATGCAACAGATGACGCAGGATCTGGACAGAGAAACAGAGTTAACATATCGTGCCTTATATGAACTTATTCTGAACAATTATGTTAGACTCAAAAAGAGTTAATTCCATTTTTCTCTGCGAAGATACTGTCTGAACTATAGAGGTTCTCTCCAGCACTTTCAATTGGTGCAATGGCAGGAGACAGAGAGTAATGGTGGGTGGTTGCTTTTCGGACTGAAGGCTTGTGCCCAGCAGTGTTCCACACAGGTTGTTTCTGGGTTTTCATTGTTTGTCATTTATGTAAATGATTTGTGTGAGAATATCGAAGGCATGGTTTGTAAGTTTGTTGATGACACCAAAACTGGTGGCATCGTGGACAGTGAGAAGGTTTTCTAAGAAAACAAAAGTATCTTTATGAAATGGGTCAATAGACTGACAAATAGCAGATGCAGTTCAAGCTGGATGAATGTGAGGTGCAGGTGTGTGTTTGTTGCTGTCTAGTGAGCCAGGAATGGGATGATTTTATTCCCCATCTCATGGGTTCAAAACATTGATATCCTTCATGATATTTGAGAGGCCTTACCCTATCTGTTATTACCCCCTTGCTGTTAATGTAGTTGCACGGTATCTTGGGATTATCCTTCACCTTATCTGCCCATACTATCTCATATCGCCTTTTTGCTTTCGAGATTTCTCTCAAAATAATGCCCCACACCCTTTATATTGACTAAGAGATAAAATTACATAAAGTTGTCTACATCTAAAGTATGGTTTTCTTTGATTCTTGAATAAAAGCTCAATAACTGTAATTGTCCATTGTTCCTTAAGCTTACGAGCATTTCCTTCACTCTAACAGGGACATAATTACTCTCAACTCCCGTCGTCACACTTTTGAATCCCTCCCACTTGTCAAACATCGTCTTATCTGCTAACAGTCCACTCCAATTAAACTTGCTAAGTCCTTTTCCCATGTCATTAAAATTCATGGTACTCCAATTAAAACAAACATTAATGAAAGGCTTATTATTTTCCATAGCCATTATGAAACTAATAGGGTTATGATTGCAAAACCCAAAATATTCCCTCACGTTTACTTCAGTCACTTGCCCTGCCTATTGCACAAAAGAAGGGCTAGTTTTGTTCTTTCTCTTTTGGAATCATCCGCATATTGATGAAGAAACTTTTTGCAAACACATTTGACAAATTCTTCACCATCCAACCCAATCAATTTTTAGAAAATTAAAATCCCGCATTATTACAACCTTATTAAGCTTACATATATCCGAGATCTCCCTACATGTCTGTTTCTCAATTTCTTTCTTACTGTTGGAGAGCATATGGTACAATACAACCAACGTGCTCTTTCCTTTCTTATTTTTAATTTCGACCAATATATTTTCACTGGACGATTTGCCACAAATAACCATGCAGTGCAATCTGTTCAAACTGAACTTTATTTTGTCATTTTTAATACTGCATGCATATTTTAACTGGATAACGTTTCAAAAATATCTTCCCCGGTTACAGCAATAATTTATTCCTTAATCAAAACTGGCAGACATCCCCCTCCCTGCTCTCCGCATGTCTGTTTACAACCTTTCTATGACCCTTTACACCTGGAACATTGAATTGCCAGCCTTGAACATTTTTAAGCCGACACTGAGGACTGCAGATGCTGGAGATTAGACTCAAGAGTGTGATGGTGGAAATGCACAGCAGGTCAGGCAGCATCCGAGGAGCCGGAAACTCGATTTTTCAAACAAAAGCCCTTCATCACCCCATTCCTCATGAGGGGCTTTTGCCCAAAACATTGATTTTCCTGATCCTCACATGCTGCCTGATCTGCTGTGCTTTCCCAGAACTACACTCTCGACTTGGACACCTCTCAACCAACTTTCTGTAATACATATGATGTCCCAATCCCATGTTCTTAAACATGCCTGGAGTTCATCAACCTTCCCTGTAAGACCCCTTACATTGAAATAAACACAATTTCGTGCATCAGAATTACAAAATAATCTTGACTCTCTCGTTTTTCTTTACCGATTGACGTGCTGTCCTAACAATCATTAACTTCTCTAACCATCCTGACATTTGTAATTCTACTTGGAATATCCCCTTTGTCAACTCTATCAATATAAAGTTTCCCTATATAGAATAAGCAAATCTCCCTGCTTAGATATTCGTTGATTTCCAGTTTAGATTAGACCAATCTTTTTCTGAACAGGTCATTTCTATTCTAAAATAGATTCCAATATCCCAAAGATCTAAATCCCTCAATAACACAATAGATCTTCAGCCGTTGATTTTTCTCCTTTAACCCTTTGTTCCTTCCCAGTTGAGTTTGGTATTGGGAGTAAACAAGAAACTATTGCTTTAATGGTTTTATTTTTAATACTCTACCTCACCTCTTAAGTTCACTCTGTACTGTTTTAATCTTTCCCTAAAACATATCATTCCTGCCATTATCGACAATAATGTTTGGCTACTCAATCTCACCTTTACTAAGGTGCTTGAAATGTTTCGAAACGTTCTTAATCCTAGCACAGGGAAAGCAACAAACCATTCTCAATTAATAGTCACTGGCCCAGAATCTCCTGTTGATGCCCCGATATAAAAGTCCTCTGAAGCAATAGTTCTACTAACTCACCTCAAACGCTGCTGAACGGAAGAATCATTCCAATTGTCCAATAATTGATTGCTCTTCCGTTTTCCTCAGAGAGACAATCCCCTTCAGATGTTCTAAAAGCTGAAAAAAACATTTTAATAGAGGAATAATCACTGGAGACATTTGAACTACCTTCGTATCTTTCCTAACCCAACTATATAACTGATTTGCTGGATAATTTGCTTTCTAAATCTTCTAGCCATCTCTCTCTGTACCTTTTATATGGCCTTAGTAACATAATGCCTAAAAGCAGGATTATTTTTGACAACATATATATATATATATATATGTTACCTTTCATTACCTACAGTCAGTAACGTTTAAAAATGGTAAAATATATGCATATGCATATGAAACATATAAAACTTAAACAGAATCAACCAATTAAACCAATGAATATATTCCTCTTCAGTAAATCCTGAGTAGAAATTAGATTTCTCCAGAATGGAAAATGTGTAGGACTCCGTGGAAGGAAGGTGCAACTCCTTATTTTAAAAAGAACTGATTATTTTTTCAAAGCAAAAATATATTTGTAGTATAGTAAAAGAAACCATTTGAAACATAAATTGACCTTTTTTTGTAAGCCACCCTTAAAAAGCTCTTTTAAAACAAAAGTTTGTTGGAAAGAAAATTGTGAGTTTGATTTTTTTTGGTTTTGTATGTTAATGAAACAAAATAGAAAAAAATGATGTGAAATTAATAAACTATAATAGTCATATCAACTGCAAAAAAGGCTACATTAAATCTTTAACTGCCTGCAATCCCAGGAGAGCTGTAAGATCCACGCTGCTCTAAGAAGATGATGTGAAACTGTTTTTACAATATGAAGAAAAGTGGGTGTATGTTTTAATAATTTGTTCCCAATTCAGTGACATGACGATATGATTTAATCTCCTGCCACGATTCGTAATGTAGAATTTAATTGAATCTTTATCCTCATTACTCGAGCTCTTTCAGACAAAATTGTGAATCTGTGTTCATCGTACAGACGGAACGTTCCTTCAGCTCTGACTATTGCAGGAATGATACAAAGAACATTACCCAGGTCCATGTAAAACCCAAAAGCCACCTAAACCTCATCCAATATTAATTATGTACAAGCCTTCTGAATAAAACATAGAGGGGAGCAAAGTATAAAAGGTGAATTAAGCTCCATGTCCAAAATAAATTTTATGGCTCACTCATAAAAAAACCTCAACTGCATTATGCTGTAAATTCACCAAAATAGGAATAACAAGAGAACGGGAAGAAAATCAATGCTAAGTAGTGAACTTCATATATGCTTATGATGATAATCAGAGGGATGGAGTTTGGGGGGAATGCTAAATAATATTGTGGATGACACAATGATAAGCTGGTGGTTCACAATGAGGAGGAACGTGTAAGGGTACAGGGGGATATAAACCAACTGCTCAGGTGGACAGATCAATCTCTGATGAAATTTAACACATATAAATGTGATACATTTCTGAAGTGTCAAGACAAGAGTGTACTCAAACTGAATAGAGGCGAGATTTGCTTGATTTAACTTTTAAGCAAAGAAGGTTGAGTGATGCACCTGATGGAGGTGTTTAACAGCATGAAGGGTATGCACAGGGTGATCAGAGAGTGGCTTTCCCCCTTACACGAAGGCTCAATAAAAAGGAGACACACTTACAAAGTGAAAGTTGTCTCACCACTAATCTGTAAACTGTAGAAAAACTTTCCTATTTTAAAATATTTCAACATTTATATTGTCTTCTGAAAAATGTGATATTGATGCAGAGGTTTGTTTTGTAATCCAGATTCCCTATTCCTCGTGCCTCCGTTTTGCAATCTGTTCATTGAAATAATACGATTTTTTCATTCAACTCTCCAACATGCTCAAATACAGACACAGTTTCGCAGCTATGCTCCAAAGGCCAATATTTGACCGTTCCTCTGACCTCTTTAAAGACTTATGTCCTGTTTACATCTTCCTTTTCTAATCTTTTCAATGTTTGTATTCTTTAATAATAATTTAAAATATTTTTCATAAGATTTACAGAATGACACTTTTCAACAGTGTTGCTAATGAAATATCCTTACTCAATATCTAAACTATATAGTTGCAACAATGCTAAAGTGTTTTTCAGTCCCGTCACTCACTTCCCAGACTGAAGTTGCACTAAATAGTCTTGAAATCTCGAAAGAATTGCCAAGTATTTACTTCTGATTGGAATGGTAAATTGTCTCTTTATTATGAAATGGGCATGTTAATTACAGACTGTCTGTCTGACTGCAACATTTTGATGTGGTTTACCCCAAGCAATTAAACATCATGAATAAAGAACCGGGTCGGCCAGCAGGGTGCCAGGCCTGCTGTGGGAATCAACAAAGTCTGACTGAGTTCATTTCTCCACATTAATGTCTTGTTCCGGACACTCAGAGCAACAGGCACCTCCGTCAACCAAACCCCTCGACTCCTGTCACCCAGGCCAACAACAATGAATAACATTCAAAGAACTGCAGATGGAGCAACGCAAGAAGATAGAAATTAGGAGTGGCGGAAGGATTATCCACATTAAGCACCATCTGCCAGATATAACAATCTGCCCCAATTTCAAATATTCATCTGTAAACTCTTATTTCTGTATTACAGCCTGTTTGCCACCTAGTTTAGTGCCATCTGTAAATTTAGTTGCTATACTCTGTTTCTCCTTCCGAGTCATTGGGATTGATTGTAAACAGTTGAGGTCTGAGAACTGAAACCTGTAGCACCTCACTAGTTTTGGTTCATCACAGAAAGACCAGTTATCCCGATGCTTAGCTATCTGTCAGTTAGCCAATCTTTTATACAATTCAATATTCTACCCGTAACCCCCTGGGATCTAGCCTGCTAGATCAGTCCTTTATGCAGCACCTTATCAAATGCCTTCTGAAGTTTAGATGTACACCAGTTGCTGTTTCTCAATTATCCACATTGTTTGTTGTGTTCTCAAAGAACTCCAGCAGGTATGTGAAGCACAACCTGCCCATCACGAAACCGTGCTGACAGTGGTGAACTGATCTTTGTTTTTCCAAATATTCAGTTATTTCCTACATTATGGTTGACTGAAGAAACTTCCCCACTCCAGAGTTAAAAAGCTCACTGGTGTAAAGTTTGTTATTTTTTTCCTATCCCTTGTTTTGAATACGAGCGTCACATTATTAATTTTCCAATCGTTTGGCATAGCTCTAGAATCAGAGGATTTTTTGAATATCGTAACTAATACATTAGGTACCTCTGTTGTTCCCTCTTTTAATATAATAGATTGCAGGCCGAGAGCCTGACCTCCCTCTAATCCCATCAATGTATTTAATACTTTTTTCCCCTCAGCATTGTACTTCCAGCAAGATCCTTTACAGTTGTCGTAAATTTTGGGAAGAAATTATCTTCCACTGTGAAAGCAAGAAATGTTGGTTTTACCTCTGCCACTTTTGAGTTTCCCATTACTACCCCGCCGTTTTCATTCTCTAAAAGGCCAACATTTGCCTTCAGAATTCTTTACTTTTTGCCTTCTCGGAGAAGTGTTCTTTATCAATTCTTATGTTTTCGACGCATTTTCCTTCATAGCCATTTTGATTTTGTTTTTAGCAAACAATTAAAGCGTTTTTCTATATTGCATTCATAGGAAGATGACGTCGCTGGTTAGACAGCACTCATTGGCCTTCCCTAATTGCTCAGAGGGCAGTTAAGCGTCAAGCAAATTTGTGTGGGTTTGAAGTCACATGTAGATCAGATCAGGTGAGGATGGCGGTTTCCGGTCTGAAAGGACATTCATGAAACATATGGATGTTTCAAACAATAAGCAATAGATTCACTATCATCAATTGACTCTTAATTACAGGTTCGTATTGAATTTAAATTCCATGGCAGCATTTGAACCTGAATCCCCAGAACATTATCTGGCTCAGTAGTCGGTGATAATGCCACCAGGTCAACAGCTGCATGTTAGTATTGACTTCCGTGTTAAGACATGGATCACTTTTAATCTTTTTAAAATTCCTCTTCCACTCAGAATTACAATTTAATTAAGGAGTTTGGACTATCTCCCGAAGTAGTTGCCACTGTTCTTCATCTGTCCCGCCCTTTAATGTTTTTTTTCCAAGTCCACTCAGGCCAAGCCCTTCCTCAGGCCAGTCTAATTATCATTGTCCAACACTACACCTCACATCTGTGACTCTTTCTTCACTGTTTCAGTCTGAATGCAAAACTGCAGCATTTTGTAGTCACTCTTTCTAAGGTGATCTTGTACTACAGTATGATTTATCACTCCTTCCTTATTATATTATAGCAAAGCCAGGTCTCTGTTTGCTTCCTCGAGATGTTACTCGAAGAAACAATCCCTCATACGTTCGATGAATCATTCTTTGAGGCTCCCCTTGCCAATTGGTTAATCTAGTCAAACCTAGGAGACTCTAACCCCAACCACACCCCGGGGCTCTAATCACAATTTCTGTACAGCTCGTAGAAAGTTTAACCCTTTGTGATTTGGTTTGAATGCACATTTGTTTGTTGGTGACTGGGTGTTTGTGCTTTGTTCCCTGGAGCATGAGATCAGAGACTGTTTTGAATCTGATTTCTATTATGGAAATTTAACATGATTTATTTTAAGGTTAAGGATATTACAGTGATTATGAAATAAAATGTTAACTCCTGTTCTTTTACAGGTCATGACTGCCTCACCATCAGTCTCTAACTAATCTCTCTTATCCTTGTATGTCAGTGATTAATGGAGGACAATTGAAGTTTCAGTTCAACATTAGAGTGTAATTTTAGAAATCTAATGGTTAATATCTGTGTCCTTGGATTCGGCCATTATTCATGCATTAGAAGTTTTCAGTTCAACTTGAATAGCCAAATTCAAGACACCTCCGATTATTTCTCCGATTATTATGGCATTGTAATTGAGCAATGACTGGTGAAGACTACTTAAGAAAACTAATTTTATGATTAAATTAAGGGAATAAAACCGGGTAATTATAGTGGATTTCAAAGTTGGAAACTGTATGCATTTTACATTTTAAGTATTAAATACTGAATAAATGAATTTATAATATATAAATATATCTTTATAAGTAAGGTTCCAAAATGTATAGTTAGGAACAGGCTTTAAATTTAGACAAAAATAAATTGATGAATTGGTGTTTAAAGTTATAGGGAGCAAACAAACATCTGACAACGTAACATAAGAAGCAGAAACAAAAGGCAAAAATACTGGTAACCCACGGTTGATGAGTTAATAAAAAAAAGGTCAAAACTAAAAGGAGAAAGAACTCGGAAAGGTGGTGGGCAGCATGTTGAAAATAAAGGGAGGAGATGTAAAGTGGTTTGATGGACAGAGACGGGGATCGAGGTGGAAATTCGCACAGGTGGGATGTTATTACTGGGGAAAAGCAGGTCATTTTAAGCAGGAGTGTCCGGATCTGAAAAGGGAAGAGAGGGCGAAATTGCTGATGAATTTCGATGAAGAAAAGGGGTGTCAGGGGTCCCTGCCCCCGAGGCCCACCAGGAACATTTGATAAATTTAAAGATGAGACTTTATAATAATGAGCGCATTTTCCTAGTCAATACGGGTCAGCAAGGTCATCCTTAAATTTTAAGCCCAAGGGAGGAGGAACGAAAGAGTTCATTGGATTGTGGCGATAAGTTTGTAATGAGAGGCACGAAGAATCAGTTTTACGCTCATGACAAAATATTGCCTCAAAATTTGGGCATTGACTTAACTGCAAAAGGTGCGATGAAATCTGTTGAGGTTCTTAAAAATGGATGTGCTCGAGCAAAATATTACAGAAACAGAATGAGAAGTCACAAGTGACTGGTAAACAAATGGAACTGAGCAATTAGTTTTCAAAAACTGTTTTGGTCACTTGTTGCATTTCCACCCTGAATTACAGACAATGATTATTTTATTTATATGATATTATATAATTAATATTTATAAGAAATCGATTGTGTTACCCTGAATCAATATTAATTGGCAAGATCCCCTCACACCTTCTCAGTGACCTGTCATATTGATTCACGGTTAATTTCAAACATGACTGCATTAATTGATTGTTAATTAAATAATGGAAAGCTACACTACTCGCCGATGAGGTAACTAACGAAGCTGCCCTGAACCCACAGGAAGCGGTGAGTTATTCCCTAATACCTACTGTCCCAGGTCCTTGGTAAGCTCCAATATTCACTGAAAGAGAGGAAAAAGAATTGAAAGTTTTAGGGGGTGTAAAAACAGCAGAGGGACATTGTATGTTACCTGATGGAAGGGAAATGTTAAACAGAATGATGATGAGAGAAATGATGGATGTCTTACATCAGGGGAGCCACTGGTGTGTGCAAGCAATGTGTGATTTAGTCTGAAGGAAACATGGATGCAACGGGATACATACAATAGCAAAACTGATATGTGAGGGATGCATATCACCGAAAAAAGGAAACAAGAAATTGCTCAGGAAACAAGTCCCAGGAGGGAGAGAACTTGGGCTAAAACCACTCCAGAGCATCCAGATAGCTTATACCGAATTACCTCGAGTGGGAAGACTGAGATATATGTTGGTAATAGTTGATCATTTATCCGGAAGGGTGGAGGCATATTCTCTGGCCACTGCCAGACCCAGAAAATAAAGATTTGTTCTTAAATAAGTATATACTGGGTTTGTCCTCTTCTTTGTCTTTCCTCAGGAAACAGGGTTTATTGGCACAGACTCCGCCCCTTGAATACGCTGTTTATCCGATTCGACCGGGAGATTGGGTCTTAGTAAAGTCATGGACAGAGACTAAATTGCAACTGGACTGGGAAGGGCCGTACCAGGCTCTTTTGACTACCGAAACGGCGATCAGGACGGAAGAGAAAGGCTGGACTCACTACACTCGGATCAAAGGGCCAGTGAATTCTCCAATTGAGGAAGACATCTGGACAGCCGAAACACGCAAGAACCGCTAAACTCAAGCTAAAGAGACTTTGAGTAACTGATTATACAGTGGCGACGCGAGCGCAGGATTGTATATTAAGTATTTTGGTGCTTCAGTATGATTTTTTAGAATTCTGGGGAAGCTTTGAGTTATGATACTCGCTCTCTTAGTATTGGGACTTTGTCAAACATCATTTTCATATGTGTTATTAATGGTTCCTGAATCTGATAATCCACAAGTAATAGACGCTGATGCATGCAGCTTAGTAAACTGATGGGATGTAGATAATCAGAGACAGTACCGCAGCTCAGAGAGATATCAGAAGTCCTATGGGGATGGCCTTGGGGATGATACTTGGTATAATGGTCTTGTCACAGTATACCAGGCCCCCTTCAGACCAGCTTTCGATTGTCCCGATAAAGAGTGTAACCCAATATACCGAACGATTAAGAAAACCACTTGGCACGAAGGAAATCACGGGGGTAGGGGTGGTGGCACCTATCAGGTACAATTAAATGAATCAATTGGGATAGAAATGACATCAAACGGGAATGAATTCATGGGCTGTTGTTTTTGAATTAGTGTAGGAATGGGAAAACGGGCAGAACTACTGAATAATAAGATACAACATTACGCCCCTCACGATGAACGTAAAATAGTATAAATTATAGAGGTAAAGGACTTGAAACGACCATCGATATCGAAACTGGATACGGGGATGCAAATGTCTGTGTTGAATGGGTAAAGTACACTGTAAAAAGTCTGAATAAGAGCAATTGCTCTGTCTCCGGTAGGCCTGTGGCCTAGGTGATTCCCTTTCCACTCGGGTTGAAACGAGACAGGAAGGGCATGAAATGTATGAGAGCCCTGCATCAGGATAAGACTGCATGGAATGATAGGAACTGCACCTCCATATCTCTGATGCTCCCTCCATTCGAGATGAAAGACTTAAAAGCCCCCCCACCCTCCGCCAAGTCTTCAGCCGCAGTCAGAAATCACACATCGTATGTGCATAGACGAGGTACAAATTGGTCAAGAGATTTGGGGAAGCTGAAATTATGTACAGAGATTAATAATTTCACCGATACAGACAAGCGAGGGAAATAGTCAGCACTAAAGGTCCCCTGAGTGAATCTGTGGTGGTACTGTGGAGGCAGGATATTGAGACCCACCTTACCTCTCGATTCGAGAGGGATAAGTGCAATTGTACATTGGCAATTCAATTTACCCTGGCATTTGAGAAGGAAAAGATACGAGGGTAAAAGAGAAGGAGTAAGAGATCTCTCTTAGACTCTCCTTTCGATGACAGGATTTATCTCAATTCTGTAGGAGTCCCGGGGGGAGGGGGTACCTGATTTTCAAGGCTCGCAACCAGATTGCTGCAAGCTTTGAGTCAACTCTCTTTTGCTGGGTAACAGTTAATAAAAATGTAGATTGGATAATTTACATTTTCTATTATCAACAGTGATTGATAAATTATACAAGGGATGCGGTTAAAGTAATATCAGAACAGCTTGATGCGACAAGTAGAATGGCATGGGAAAACAGAATGGCCCTGGATATGATTCTCGTGGAAAAGGGGTGTGTGAGTGTGATGTTAGGAGGAAGCTGTTGTACTTCATTCCTGATAACACTGCACCTGATGGTTCAATTACACGGGCCTTAAGAGGATTGACTACCTTAGCAGAGGAACTGGCTGATAATTCAGGAGAAGACACATCTCTCATGGGATGGCTTGAATCATGGTTTGGAGAATGGAAGGGGGTGGTGGTTCCCATCCTTACGTCCCTGATAGTAGTAGCCAGGGTATTCGTAGCCATTGGCTGTTGCACTGTATACAAGGACTCGCCCAAAGACTGATTGAGACAGCCTTAGTGAACCAGATGCCCCTAAAAAGGAATCAGGCAGAAGGTCGTTTTTCTATTAAGTGATGAGGGGATGAGTGAGACGAAGATGATTGAAGTCTCATGAATGATTCTTGTGACTTTTGGGGGCGAATTCTTAAAGGAAAAATTATAGAAACAATCGCATGTAAAAATAAAAAGGGGGAATTGTGAGGAGTAATTATAAATGTTGTTATCTGCAACGATCACAAGGCTGAATCATGAAAGGGGAAGAGGGGTGTAGGTTAAGTGAGATATGCTTGTATAAACAGTTATAAGCATCTGTTTCCAGGTTCTGCAAAAGCAAAAAAGACACAATAGAAAGGTCATAAGGCTCAGTATGGGCAAAGAATGGAAGGAAATGTTGCTTTATCGAGCAAGGAAGCAGATGGCGGTCAAGGAGGATATATAATAATAGATCACAGAGGGATGTGGTGAAACAGCCAAGCAGGACACGCAGTTTTGTCACGAACAAGGCCAGATGAGACAAGAGATAAACAGCCATGTTTGGAGAAGTGGGCGATGTAATAAGGGGAGAAGGAATGGAATAAGCGGGGGAGGAGTAAAAGAGGAATGAATTGTATAAAAAGTTGTGAACTTGTTAAACTCGGTGTGCATATCTAATAGGCACCACTCTTGCAAGAGTATAATGAACGATACTGCTGCATCAGATCTTGACTCGGAGTGAAATTATTGAAGTCAGTGGGTTCGATTTCCCACACAGCCATGGAGATCCTGCTGTTAAGCTCAGGCCTCGCTTCCTAAACATTCTTTGCTGGACCTTTAACTCCTCTTACAGATGTCATTCGTATCAATGTGTACCACGACAGCTGGCTGTTCACCCTCCCCCTTCAGTATGCCCTGAACATGTTCGGAGACATCCCTGATCCTCGCACCAATCGCTCTTTGTGTGAAGAATTCATAGAATCATAGAATCACTGGGGTGGGAAAACAGGCTATTTCACACAGCACGTCCACACTGACCCTCCGAAGTGTAACGCACTCTGACCCATTCCCCTACTCAATTACTTTGCATTTGCCCCTGACTAATTCACCTAACTGGCGCATCGCTGAACACTATTGGCAAGAAGTAAACAACTTAGACCCATTCTGTTACTCTATATTGAATCTGCTTTCACACAACAGATACTTCCAGAAATACTGAGCATTTCCAGCAACTTCTGGTTTCGTCACTGATGATATTTGCATATTGATAAAAACATAAGCAACACAGACTTGAAACAAAGCTGAATTTAAATGTTCAGGAGAAAACTAAATATTTGGTCATTCAATGATCCCAGTAAAGTTTTATGAATTACTCATGTTCTGTTCGTGAACGTCACTTGTTCACTTTCTCAATCCTGAACAAAGATGATTTTTGCATTTTGTTTAATATCAGAAATCTCGGAAAAGTTGCACATTTACTTCTTCATATGGGAATGTCATTGCATCTCATTCTTTCATCTCAGTTCAATTACAGAGGATTATTCACAAAACACCCAAAATGTGTTACTTTGTCGAATAATACCAGTAACATTGTAAGTAATTGGAATCATAACTGGAAAGAAGGATTTAGGCAAAGGAAGGATGAGAGAAAACGAGTATTCTTTTGAACAGAAAAGACTATTATGTGAAATTGGGTGATCAGATTTATGGAAAACTATGTAGGGATGACAAAAGATATTGTTATGAATGTGTAGAGGTTCTGAAAACTTTAAAATGTAACATTTGACTGTAAAACAAATCGTGAGTACGAGTTGCCATGGTACAAAAATAAATTCAAATTCGGCAAGTCTGTTTAACTATGCTCCAACACTCTGAAATCCAATGGAGTTTCAAATATAATGTATTCGATGACAACAAAGTCATTGAAATAATCCAATGTTTTGAGGTGTAAAACCGGACCGTTTTAAGTCTACCTGAATAGACTGCTAGCTGAAGAGCTTTCTGAAAGCTACCTGTCTGTAAGACGTTTGCATAGCAGAACATCGAAGCCAACCGAGATAAAAATCTACAGAGAAAAATCTACAAAGGAGAATTGACAAAGCTGACTGGTTTTGAAATGTGATTATATTCTTTTAAACTCTTAATCATGGTGCTTTATTTTATCAGACCAGTATTGTAGACTGGGAAGTAAAAGATAGGTTTAACGAAATGAGTTCTAAATAGTTGTTCATTTTAATATTCTCTGTTGGACTTAAGTAACAAATTTGTTAATTTTACTTTACATAGTAACCTCTGTAAATGAATCTTTGCCTTTCGAAATTTAACAAATTCCAGCATGAGGTGAACCTTTTTCTCTGTGGCTGGTTCAGATTAGGAGAGTGGTTTACCCTGTGTCATAACATTTTGGGGCCTTTTGTCTGCGAATTAAGCAGGTTTAGACAGATCCAGTCTGATATTTGGGCAGAGTTAAATAGGTTTGGGTTACGAAAATGCACAGTACATTTAATCATTTACACGTTCTTGTCCGAGAGCTTTAAATAAAAAGTCGGTGAGACACTTTATTTAATTTCGGTGACTTGTGGTTGGTTAAATTTAAAGTGAGAGAAATGGCTCTTTAAAACTGTTAAAGAGGTTCTGGGATTTGAAGACGATTCTCACATTTGCTGAGGGCGTTTAGGATGAAAGATAAAGTTCAAACATTTAGAACGAGCAAAGAATTTAGATTTCGGTTTAACTAAGATCAAGTGTAAAGCTGAAATTGTCAGGAAATTAGTCAAACACTAAGGTGTGTCAGAGAAACAGACAAGTGCAGGAGATTTAGGAAAAAAAACTTAAATTACCTTTGAAGAAAATGCAGTTTAAAGATAAACAAAGGGAGAGAGAAAGAGAGAGAAGAAAGAGAAAGCAAGAAGGAAGAGAAGGAGAACAATAAAAAGAGAGGAGAAGGTCCTGAGGAAGAGAGACCGAATTTGAACTTGACAAGTTGTGATTGAGTCAACAAAGTGAATTGAACAGGATGGAGAGTAAAAGGGACATTAGTGAAATATACAACTATGTCAAATCTCAGCCACATTTTGATGAGCAAGATGTTGAAGCCTTCTTTAATTCATTTGAAAAATTGGCTAGGCGGGTTGAGTGGTGCAAGGATTTATGGGTAATGCTAGTTCAGACGCAGCTGGTAGGCAGGGTTAGTGAGGTTATTTTCTGCGCTGTCAGATGAGGGGTCAAGAGATTATGAAGACGTGAAACAACGTATTTTATGTGCTTACGAATTCGTACTGGAGATATATCGGTAACAGTTCGGAAACATAAAGAAGGAACCAGGTCGGCCTTATGTTGAGTTCGAAAGAATGAAACACAGGCATTTTGATAGATGGGTGCAGGCTTTAAAGATAGATAAGACCTATGAGCCTCTAAGGGCGATTTTCTGCTGGAGGAGTTTAAAACCTCACTTCCAGACATGATAATAACTCATGTGGAGGAAAAGAAAGTTCATAAATTGAGGAGAGCAGGAGAATTAGCAGATGACTACATGTTGCTGCATAAGGCAAATGTCCAGCCATAATTTCGTCCTGTGGGGATAGAATTTGGGAGTAGGGGAGATACTATACTAAAAAAGAAAGAATAGAACATATGAGTTTACCACAGGTTAAAGAAGCTGCCCCAAGAGAGTGGAAAGGTGGTGAAAGGCCTCAGATGTTTTCACTGTAATGGAGTGGGACACAGAAAATTGCAGTGCCGGTGGTTTCAGAAAGGCATTGGGAAAAGGTATTTTTACTGACATAAGGAGGGATATGTATGATCACAGCGCTGATCGTTAAGAAAATGACTGTGGGAAAAGGGGTGGTAAAAGAAGCTAAGCCAGTGACATTAGTGAAAGTCTTAAAGGAAACCCCAACAAGAACCGAAGAGCTGCAGGAAAGTGCACAGCCTTGGCAGAAACTGGGTATGCTGAAAATGTGTTGCTCATTAAAGCACAGCAGGTTAGGCAGCATCCAAGGAACAGTAAATTCGACATTTCGGACCAGAGCCCTTCATTAGGAATGAGGAGAGTGTGCCAGGCAGACTAAGATAAAAGGTAGGGAGTAGGGACTTGGGGGAGGGGCGATGGAGATGTGATAGGTGGAAGGAGGTCAAGGTGAGGGTGATAGGTCGGGGTGGGGTGGGGGCGGAGATGTCAGGAAGAAGATTGCAGGTTAGGAGGGCGGTGCTGAGTTGAGGGAACCGACTGAGCCAAGGTGGGGGGAGGGGAAATGAGGAATCTGGAGAAATATGAGTTCATTCCTTGTGGTTAGAGGGTTCCCAGGCGGCAGATGAGGCGCTCTTCCTCCAACCGTCGTGTTGTTATGCTCTGCCCATGGTGGAGTACAAGGACCTGCATGTCCTTGGTGGAGTGGGATGGAGAGTTCAAGTGTTGAGCCACGGGGTGGTTGGATTGGTTGGTCTGGGCGTCCCAGAGGTGTTCCCTGAAGGGTTCCGCAAGTAGGCGGCCCGTCTCCCCAATATACAGGAGGCCACATCGGGTGCAGCGGATGCAATAGATAATGTGTGTGGAGGTGCAGGTGAATTTGTGGCGGATGTGGAAGGATCCCTTGGGGCCTTGGAGAGAAGTAAGGGAGCAGGTGTAGGCGCAAGTTTTACATTTCCAGCGGTTGCAGGGGAAGGTGCCGGGAGTGGAGGTTGGGTTGGTGGGGTGTGTGGACCTGACGAGGGAGTCACGTAGGGAGTGGTATTTATGGAACGCTGATAGGGGAGGGGAGGGAAATATATCCCTGGTGGTGGGGTCCGTTTGGAGGTGGCGGAAATGACGGCAGATGATACGCTGTATACGGAGGTTGGTGGGTTGGTAGGTGAGAGCCAGTGGGGTTCTGTCTTGGTGGCGGTTAGTGGATCGGGGCTCAAGGGTGGAGGAGCGGGAAGTGGAGGAAATGCGCTGGAGGGCATCGTCGATCACGTTTGGGGGGGGGGGAATCTGCGGTCCTTGAAGAAGGAGGCCATCTGGGCTGTACAGTATTGGAACTGGTCCTCCTGGGAGCAGATGCGGAGGAGACGAAGGAATTGGGAATATGGGATGGCGTTTTTACAGGGGGCAGGGTGGGATGAGGTGTAGTTCAGTTAGCTGTGGGAGTCAGTTGGTTTATAGTAGATATCTGTGTTGAGTCGGTCGCCTGAGATAGAAATGGAAAGGTCTAGGAAGGGGAGGGAGGAGTCTGAGACAGTCCAGGTGAATTTGAGGTCGGGATGGAAGGTGTTAGTAAAGTTGATGAACTGTTCAACCTCCTCGTGGGAGCATGAGGCAGCGCGGATAGTCATCGATGTAGCGGAGGAAAAGGTGGGGTGTGCTGCCATTGTAGTTGCGGAAGATGGACTGTTCCATATATCCTACGATGAGACAGGCATAGCTGGGGCCCATGCGGGTGCCCATGGCAACTCCTTTAGTTTGGAGGAAGTGGGAGGATTGAAAAGACAAGTTATTCAGAATGAGGACCAGTTCAGTCAGTCGAAGGAGCGTGTCAGCGGAAGGGTACTGGTTGGTGCGGCAGGAAATGAATAAGCGGAGGGCTTTGAGTCCTTCATGATGGGGGGTGGAGGTGTACAGGGACTGGATGTCCATCGTGATGATAAGGCGTTGAGGACCGGGGAAGCGAAAATCATGGAGTAGGTGGAGGGCGTGGGTGGTGTCCCGAACGTAGGCGGGGAGTTCTTGGACTAAAGGGGACAGAACCGTGTCGAAGTACGCGGAGATGAGTTCGGTGGGGCAGGAGCAGGCTGAGACAATGCGTCGGCCGGGGCAGTCAGGTTTGTGGATTTTGGGCAGGAGGTAGAAACGGACGGTGTGGAGTTGTGGGACTATGAGGTTGGAGGATTTGGATGGGAGATCCCCTGAGGCGATGACGTGATGGATGGCCTGGGAGATGATGGTTTGGTAGTCGGAGGTGGGGTCATGCTCAAGGTAGCGAGAAGAGGAGGCGTCTGCGAGCTGGCGTTTGGCCCCAGCGGTATAAAGGTCGGTGCGCAAAACTACTACCGCGCCTCCCTTGTCTGCCAGTTTGATGGTGAAGTTTGGACTGGAGCGGAGGGAGTGGAGGGCTGCACGTTCTGAGGGTGAGAGGTTGGAGTGGGTGAGAGGGGTGGACAGGTTGAGTTGGTTAATGTCGGGGCGGCAGTTGGCTATAAATAGATCGAGGGCGGGTAAGAGGCCAGCACGGGGTGTCCAGGTGGATGGGGTGTGTTGGAGGCGGGAGAAGGGGTCTTCAGAGGTTGGGCGGGAGTCTTGGTTGTAAAAGTAGGCACGGAGGCGAAGGCGGCGGAAGAACTGTTCAATATATCGCCGCGTGTTGAACTCATTGATTCAATATCTCGCCGCGTGTTGAACTAATTGATTGAATATCTCGCCGCGTGTTGAACTCATTGATTCAATATCTCGCCGCGTGTTGAACTCATTGATTCAATATCTCGCCGCGTGTTGACTCAACACAGACATCTACGATAAACCGCCTGACTCCCTCCGCTACCTGGACTACACCTCCTCCCTCCCTGCCCCCTGTAAAATCGCCATCCTATATTTCCAATTCCTTCTTCTCCGCTGCACCTGCTCCCAGGAGGACCAGTTCCAATACCGTCCAGCCCAGATGGCCTCCTTCTTCAAGGACCGCAGATACCCCCAGACGTGATCGACGATGCCCTCCAGCGCATCTCCTCCACTTCCCGCTCCTCCACCCTTGAGCCCCGCTCCTCCAACCGCCACCAAGACAGAACCCCACTGGTTCTCACCTACCAACCCACCAACCTCCGTATACAGCGTATCATCCGCCGCCATTTCCGCCACCTCCAAACGGACCCCACCACCAGTGATATATTTCCCTCCCCTCCCCTATCAGCGTTCCGTAAAGACGGCGCCATTCGTGACTCCCTCGCCAGGTCCACACCCCCCACCAACCCAACCTCCACTCCCGGCACCTTCCCCTGCAACCGCTGGAAATGTAAAACTTGCGCCTACACCTGCTCCCTTACTTCTCTCCAAGGCCCCAAGGGATCGTTCCATATCCGCCACAAATTCACCTGCACCTCCACACACATCATCTATTGCATCTGCTGCACCCGATGTGGCCACCTCTATATTGGGGAGACGGGCCGCCTACTTGTGGAACGCTTCATGAACACCTCTGGGATGCCCGGAACAACCCAACCACCCCGTGGCTCAACACTTTAACTCTCCCTCCCACTCTACCCAGGACATGCAGGTCCTTCGACTCCTCCATCGGCAGAACATAACAACACGACGGTTGGAGAAAGAGCGCCTCATCTGCCGCCTGAGAACCCTCCAACCACAAGGCATGAACTCAGATTTCTCCTGTTTCCTCATTTCCCCTCCCCCCACCTTGGCTCAGTCGGTTCCCTCAACTCAGCAACGCCCTCCTAACCTGCAATCTTCTTCCTGACCTCTCCGCCCCCACCCCACTCCGGCCTATCACACTCACCTTGATCTCCTTCCACCTATCACATCTCCATCGCCCCTCCCCCAAGTCCATCCTCCCAACCTGTTATCTTAGCCTGCCTGGCACACTCTCCTCATTCCTGATGAAGTTCTCTGTCCCGAAATGTCGAATTTGCTGTTCCTTGGATGCTGCCTAACCTGCTGTGCTTTAATCAGCAACACATTTTCAGCTCTGATCTCCAGCATCTGTAGACCTCACTATTTACTCGAAGAAACTGGATATGGACTTAGTACCTGATCTCAATCAAGAATTCGCCTCTGTGAGTAAAGTTTACTCAGAAATAACAGTGGTAGAAAGGCAAGAAGTTATAATTTTGAGAGGTACATGAACTAACCAGTCTCTAATAATAAGAGATGAACGAATTTGCAGTCTTACTGATCTATTACCCCAGAGCGTAGTAATTTATGGGAAAGATGGACAGAAGTTTAGCATTTCCCGATGTAAGATCAGGTTGGAGTGCCTACTCAAGACTGGGGAAGTTATAGTGGGAATGATGAACAGACGTCAGACCAGGAATCCAGTTTGTTCTTGGGAAGGATTTAGCAGGGTCCAAGCTGGGAGTGACATTGCGTGTTGTGGAGAAGCACAAGGAAGACAAAGAAACTGAAGTGTTAAATCAGAAATATCCTGGTATTTTCCCAGGCTGTCCAGTAACCATATCCCACTATTATAAGTCACAGCACGAAGGACAATCTATAGACAAAGATGAAGGAGTTGAGGTACAGTTAACGGACACCCTGTTTGCCATAATAGTGCAGAGAAAACCTGAACAAGCAGTGGGTCAGGGAGAGGTGGTTTGGCCTGAAAGGCTAAGGGACTTGCAACAGACAGACAAGATGATAAAACATATATATGTGGATGTGTACTCTGAAAAGCAGGCAGAGGATATTCATGAGGGTTATTATCTGAAAGATAGATCTTAAGACAGAAATGGAGACCTCATCAGGTTAGTGAAGAGGAGAAATGTGCTGAGTTGCACCAGATTGCGTTGCTGATAGCATAGAGACAGGAGGTTTTACAGGTAGCATATGATCTACCTGTAGGAGTTCATCTAGGGGTACGAAAGACTCGGGCTAAGGGACAAAAACATTTTTGTTGACCTGGAATGCATAAAGATGTGGTTAACGTTTGGCATACACGTCATTCGTGCCAAATGGTAGGTAGACCACAGACAGTAATGAAACTTGCACCTTTGTTGTCAGTTCCCACATTCGAAGACCCCTTTATGTGGGTTATAAATGAATGTTTAGGTCCCCTCCTGAAAAGTAGAGGAGAGAAAGCATTGAAGAAACAGGTGTTAGCTACTGCCCTACAGAGTGAGGAATCAAATCCAAATGTCATGGATTTTGATGTGCTTCAAAATATTTCAAAAATGTAGAAATCCTTCAGCAGTAGGATAGATTAGTAAACTATCTGTCTCAGGAGCAAAGAACACAGTTGAAAGGTTTGCTATTGCCATATGAGGACATATGTTAGAATCATATGTGGGTGGTGGGGGGAGAACTAATGCTATTGCACATGAAGTAGATGTAGAGAATACTGTTCCGATAAGACAATCCATATCGGCTTAGTTCTCTCAAAGCCAGACAGGTCCAGAAGGAGGTGGAGGTCATGCTCAATGAGGACATCATCGAACCAAGCCCAAGCGAGTGGAGCTCGCCGATCATCTTACTTCCCAAACCGGATGGGACTCAATGATTTTGCTTGAATTATTGGAAGATCAACACTGTTACAAAATCAGACTGATATCCAATACCGTCATTGGAGGTCTGTATCGAGAAAGTTGGACAAGTCTGGTACATCACGAAGTTGAACATAATGCATGGATTCTGGCAGGTACCTTTATCAGTGACAGTGAAATAAATTTCTGAATTGTAGCGCCAAATGGTCTGTATCAATTCAAAGTGCTGCCCTTTGGAATGAAGATCACACCCAACACATTCCAAAGCCTCATGAACAGAGTTGTGGCCTGATTACTAAACTGTGCAGTAGGTTTAGACGATGTAGTGATCTTTACTCAGTCCTGTAAAGATCGCTTGGTACAGTTGGCAGAGCTTTTTGAACAAATCCGAAAAATAAAACTAGCGATAAATTTAAACAGAACAGAATCCCTGAAAACAGCCATGATGTTCTAGGGACAAAACATCGGTCATGGAAGTTTGATCCCATGGAATGCAAAGCAAAAGAAACTGAGGAATTTCCATGGCCAACCTTGAAGAAAAAAGTGCTTCGCTCCTTAGGAGTCAGTGGATTCTATGTGACCTCTGTTCCAAATTTCAGCAGTGTCGTGGCACCATTATCCGAGTTCCTGAAGAAGAGCACAACGTTTTGGTTGACAGAACAATGCCAGGAGGCATTCGAACTTTAAAAAGAAATATTGAACACCAAACAAGTTTCAGCTACACCAAACGCTTGAAAACCTTTCAACGTTGCCGTCGACGCGAGTGACATAGGAGCTGAAGCTGTACTGCTACAGGACAATGAGATGGGATCGTACTTTTCAAAGAAACTCAACATTCACCAGAGAAAATATTCCACGATTGCGAAATAACTATTGAGTTTGTTACTAGCCTTATAACATTGTAATAATATAAGCGTGTTGGAGACGGTTGTGTACACGGAGCCCAATCTGCTTACATTCTTGAACGCTTTAAAGACTATTTCGTAAGAGTCACATGTTACAGACTTTTAATGTAAAAATCATACACGTAGCTTGCAGTAAGAATGAAATCGCAGATGCGTTCGCACCGATTTAACTGATAAAGTTTAGACGAGATTTGTATTTAATCCAATGTTAAATATAGGTAAATGGGAAAGAGTTAAGGTGAACTTAGATTTCAGTTATCTGTATATTATGGTAATGTGTTTAAAGAATAGAAAGGCAAATGAGACCGTGTTTTCATTATGATGGATCTTTTTTGAGAGAGAAGGTGTTATGAACGTGTAAAGGGTACTGTACCTTTAAAAGAATTGAAGGATTTACAAGCACAGTGAGTTCTGGAAAATTTACAATGTACCATTTGGTCCAGCGTCTGGCACTCCCTGGGTTGCTACGAGACAAAGAATAAAATCAAACTTGATCAATCTCTTTGGATTATGTCCAAGAAGCAAAACTACAATCGAGTTTATGTTTCACATTTGGCAATATTATAAAAAAATGAAATTACCCACTGTTTTGGGGCAGAAAGCTGATAAAAAAATTAACCAGTAAAAAATGAGGTCTGCAGATGCTGGAGATCACAGCTGCAAATGTGTTGCTGGTCAAAGCACAGCAGGCCAGGCAGCATCTCAGGAATAGAGAATTCGACGTTTCGAGCATAAGCCCTTCATCAGGAATAAGAGAGAGAGAGCCAAGCCGGCTGAGATAAAAGGTAGGGAGGAGGGACTAGGGGGAGGGGCGATGGAGGTGGGATAGGTGGAAGGAGGTCAAGGTGAGGGTGATAGGCCAGAGTGGGGTGGGGGCGGAGAGGTCAGGAAGAGGATTGCAGGTTAGGAGGGCGGTGCTGAGTTGAGGGAACCGACTGAGACCAGGTGGGGGGAGGGGAAATGAGGAAGCTGGAGAAATCTGAATTCATACCTTGTGGTTGGAGGGTTCCCAGGCGGAAGATGAGGCGCTCCTCCTCCAGCCGTCGTGTAGTTGTGTTCTGCCGGTGGAGGAGTCCAAGGACCTGCATGTCCTCGGTGGAGTGGGAGGGGGAGTTAAAGTGTTGAGCCACGGGGTGATTGGGTTGGTTGGTTCGGGCGGCCCAGAGGTGTTCTCTGAAGCGTTCCGCAAGTAAGCGGCCTGTCTCACCAATATAGAGGAGGCCACATCGGGTGCAGCGGATGCAATAGATGATGTGTGTGGAGGTACAGGTGAACTTGTGGCGGATATGGAAGGATCCCTTGGGGCCTTGGAGGGAAGTGAGTGTGGAGGTGTGGGCGCAAGTTTTACATTTCCTGCGGTTGCAGGGGAAGGTGCCGGGGGTGGAGGTTGGGTTGGTGGGGGGTGTGGATCTGACAAGGGAGTCACGAAGGGAGTGGTCCTTGCGGAACGCTGATAGGGGAGGGGAGGGAAATATATCCTTGGTGGTGGGGTCCGTTTGGAGGTGGCGGAATGTAAAACTTGCGCCCACACCTCCACACTCACTTCCCTCCAAGGCCCCAAGGGATCCTTCCATATCCGCCACAAGTTCACCTGTACCTCCACACACATCATCTATTGCATCCGCTGCACCCGATGTGGCCTCCTCTATATTGGTGAGACAGGCCGCTTACTTGCGGAACGCTTCAGAGAACACCTCTGGGCCGCCCGAACCAACCAACCCAATCACCCCGTGGCTCAACACTTTAACTCCCCCTCCCACTCCACCGAGGACATGCAGGTCCTTGGACTCCTCCACCGGCAGAACACAACTACACGACGGCTGGAGGAGGAGCGCCTCATCTTCCGCCTGGGAACCCTCCAACCACAAGGTATGAATTCAGATTTCTCCAGCTTCCTCATTTCCCCTCCCCCCACCTTGTCTCAGTCGGTTCCCTCAACTCAGCACCGCCCTCCTAACCTGCAATCCTCTTCCTGACCTCTCCGCCCCCACCCCACTCCGGCCTATCACCCTCACCTTGACCTCCTTCCACCTATCCCACCTCCATCGCCCCTCCCCCTAGTCCCTCCTCCCTACCTTTTATCTCAGCCGGCTTGGCTCTCTCTCTCTTATTCCTGATGAAGGGCTTATGCTCGAAACGTCGAATTCTCTATTCCTGAGATGTTGCCTGGCCTGCTGTGCTTTGACCAGCAACACAAAAAAATTAACCAGTTAGGGGAGACCTGCCACACCACCACCATCTGCAGACTGCCCAGAGAATAGCTCTCCGAAATGTACCTTTATTTATCAATGACCTGTGAAACAGAAACTCTAAGGAGAAGAAACGAAGACAGAGGAAGATACAAAGAGAAAATTCAACAGCTGGCTGGTTCTGAAATTTGTATGTTTTGGTGTATCTTAATGGGGTGGGGGTGGGGGGAGGTAGGTGATCGGACCACTATTGTAGAAGAGAACGTAAAAGATAGGTGAGAGAAAGGAGTTGCAAATAGGTGTTAATTAATTATTCTCTGCTAGCCTTTAAAAAAAGTTGTCAATTTTTACTTTAAATAGTGACCTTTAGGATGGTTATTGGCATTCCGAAATTTTACAGATTACAGAATGGTTTAAATCTTATCTGTGTTGCAAGTTTAAATTAGCGCAGGGTTGGGGGTTCGGGGGGAGGTTTCCCCCGTCCTGTAACACATGAACTCGGATTTCTCTGCACAGATGCTGCCAGACCTGCAAAGCTTTTCTAGCACATTTCTGTCTTAGTTTCTGGTTTACGACATTTGCAGTTCTCTTGACTTACTTATGTGTATTATTGACAGCCACGGTTGAGGTCCTGGAGGACAGGAAGACAGCTAATGTTGTTACATTATTTGTAATTTGGCTGCAAAGAAAACCCAGGGAACTACAGACCAGTGAGTTTGATGTCAAAGGTGGATAAGTGTTTGTAGGAGATTCTGAGAGGCAGGATTTACATGCATTTGGAAAGGCAAGGACTGATTACGGATATTCAGCACAGCTTTATGTTTAGAAATCCATATCTCACAAACTAGATTGCAGTTTTTGAAGAGGTGATTGGGAAGATAGATGAAGGTAAAGCAGCATACGTTGTCTACGTGGACCTTAGTGAGGCCCAACAAGGTTGCACATGTAGCCTGGTTAATAAGGTTATATCACTTGAGATCAGGGACAGCTATCAAATTAGACACAAAACTGGCTTGACTGGAGGAGACAGAGGGTTTTGGGAGAGATTTGCTGTTCCAATTAGAGGCCTGAGTTCAACGTTATGCGGCAATGACCAGGCTGTTGCTCATTGTTTTTGTAAATGATTTGGATGAGAATATTGGAACCAGGGATATTTATTTGGAGAAGAAATCCCCAAAATTGGAGTTATGGTGGGCAGTGAAGAAGGCTATCTTAGAGAACAAAAATATCTTGATCTACTTGGCAAGTGGGCTAAGGATTGGCTGATGGAGCTTCATGCAGATAAATGTGAGATGTTGCACGTTGTTATACAAACGAGTGTAGGATTTATTTTAGAAAATGGTAGTGCGCTGGGGAGTGTTGCCAAATAGAGATCCAGGAACCAGCTATATAGTTCCGTGAAAGTGGAGTTGCATGTTGACAGGCCAGTGAATAAGTCATAAGGCAAGCTGATTTCCATCGGTCAGAGCATCGATTACAGGAATTGGAGCATCATGTTGTGGTTCTATAAGAAAATAGTAAGGCCACGTTTGGAATACTAAGTACAATTCTTGTCGCCTTGCTATAGGAAGGATGTTATAAACTGGGACGGGGGCAAAAGTATTTAAAATGATTTGACGGAGACCAGAGGTTTTGAGATTTCGAGATTTTGTTCCTTTTGCGTTGGAGGCTGGGAGGTGACCTTTATTTCCTCATGAGAGTTATGGATAGGATGAATAGACAAGATCTTTTCCCACTGCTGGGTGTGTCCAGAGCCAAAGAGGTTGGTTTTAAAGTGAGAGGGAAGACATTTAAACGATATCAAAAGGACAGTTGTTTCTCACAGAGGGTGGTGTCAGAGGAAGTGGCATTGGGAAGTACAAATACAACATCTGAAAGACAATTGGATGTGTACATGTATAGGAAAGGTTTGGAGGGGATCTGTGCAAAAAGAAGAAAAATAGGAATAATTAAATTTAGGAAACCAGCTGAGCGTGGAGGAGTTAAGCTGAAAGATATGTTTGCATACTGTATGATTCTAAGAGTCTAAGGCGCTTTCTCTCCTCCTTCATTGCACTCGGTTCATTTCCAAGTCAAAACTCCTCTGTAAATACTTTAAACGATCTAACTCTCCAAACCTTCTTAAATAGAGAATTGCTGGCATTTATGTGGTTCTATAGATCACAGCAGCAGCAGAAGCAGAATTATATTCAAGCACAATCTATAACATTTTTTCCTGCGATAATCCGTCGGTCGACCATTCCAACCACGTTGATCAATGGTTCAGTGATATATTGGGGAACGTACTAGTGTCCGAAGCATGTGTACCTAGACCTGATGACAAATTGACTGCTTGCATTTCAAACAGCAGAACTAACATCTGATAGAGAGGGTGCACTGATCCCAACATCAACAAACCAACAGTCCTGTCACATCCAGCCATACGGCACGGTGGCACAGTGGTTAGCACTGCTGTCTCACAGCGTCTGAGACCCGGGTTCAATTTCCGACTCAGGAGACTGTGTCGAGTTTGCATATTCTCCCTGTGTCTGTGTTGGTTTCCTCCGGGTGCTCCGGTTTCCTCCCACAGTCCAAAGATATGCGGGTCAGGTGAATTGGCCATGCTAAATTGCCCGTAGTGTTAGGTAAGGGGGTAAATGTAGGGGTATGGGTGGGTTGCACTTCGGTGGGTCGGTGTGAACTTGTTGGGCGAAGGGCCTGTTTCCACACTGTAAGTAATCTAATCTAATCTAAAATAAATGGTCACAGGCATTTAAACAACTTCATGGAGGAGAGGGCTCCACTACTATCTCCGTCCTAAATAATGAAACAGCCCTGTACATCAGTGTAAAAGATAAGGATATAGTTCTGGTACATGCTATATCAGAAGTGTTGATCTGATGATCAACCTCATCCTTGCCATGATGTCCACAGATTCACAGATGCCCGTCTTCAATCAAATTGATTTGCTGCACGTGACTCGAAGAAACAGGTGAACAAAGTCGATAGGATAAAGGCAATGCACCCTGACAACATTCCTACAATCGGACTGAAGACTTGTGCTGCACAACAAGCCTATCCCCGAGGAAGCTGCTTCATTCCATCTCCAACTCTGACATCCCCATAGGGATGAAGAACATTACTCAGCTTTGTCTAGTTCCCTAAGAGGGTAATAATTAAAATCTGCACAAGTCCCCTCACTCCCATCACGATAGTTAAACTGGTAGAAGTTCTTTTCCACAGATCTGTCAAACAGCACAGAAATATCCTGCTCAGTGTGATTCCAGATAGCTACCCATGTGGAGATGGTACTGTGTTGTGGAAATGTCACTGGATTACCAGTCCAAACCAGGCTAATGCTCTGACAGCTGACGGAAGTTAATAACAATTAATACAATATCGAGATTTAAAATCTGGAGTCAATAACGGTGATGCTGAAATCAGTGTCATTTGCAAACTCCAATTTGCTTCATCAATGTACTTTCAGGAAGTGAATTCTAGCTGGTGAATTCCATGCTTTCCTGGTCTGGCCTAAACGTGACTCGAGACACACACACACGTGATAAACTTTTTAATAGTCTCTCAAACGGTAAAGCAAGACACTAAATTGTATCATTCTGCTCCGAGGTTTGGAAGGATTAAACTGACAGAACACCCAGCACCAGCCTCCGTATCAGAAAAGGGAATGGGAAACATAGTCTTGTTGATCCTGCAGAGGCCTCTTCGCTAACATCTGAGAGCTTGTGACAGCCGTACTCCAGATGCCTCCTGATCCGTTTGGTGTCACGAAATCCTTATTTACATTCAGTGCCTTGTGTTCCACAGCTTATGTGGGAGAGAAATCCCCAGAGTTACCCCTCACTGAGTGAAGACATTTATTCTCATTTCAATGCAGTGGCCTGCCTCAACTAATACTGAGGCCCCTTGTTTTAGATGTCCGAGCCAGGGGAATTATCATCATTGCTTCCAATCAGTCTCACTGATATTTTTGCTATCACGTAGATGCATTTGAGGGAGGTCAGAACTGAAAACTCAGTATTCATTGAATAAGAACGCACAAACTAGGAGCTGGAGTAGGTCATCTGACCCTTCAAACCTGCGCCACCATTCAATCAGGTAATGGCTGATCGTTTCATGGCATCAGCTCCACTTACCCATCCAATCTCCATAATCCTTAATTCCTTTACTCTTCAAAAAAATATCTGAGTTCAGACATATTCATTGTCAAATCCTCAACTATTTCACTGGGCGAAGAATTCCACAGATTCACAGTCTTCTTGGTCAAGAAGTTCCTTCTCAATACAATCCTAAATCTGCTCCATCAAATTTTGAGGCTTTGCCCTATTGTCCTAGTTTCACGTGCTTCTGGAAACATCCTTTATATTTTAATTGTATCTACTTCCTTCACAATTATATATGTCTCTATTCTTTCCTCCCTCATTCTTTCAAATTCCAATCAATGTATAATACCAATCTATTCCGTCTCTCCTCATGACCACCCCTCTCACCTCTGGAACCAACCTCGCAAGCCTCCTCTGCATCGATTGTAGTGCCAGTTTATCGTTTCTGAAGTAGGCAGACCAAAACTACAAGTACTACAGGTGTGGTCTACCCAGCACCCTGTACATCTGCAACATCATCTCTTTACGTTTAAACTCAATCCCTATCACAATGAACGACAAAATTGAATTTGCCTCGTTAATTTCGTGTTGACCCTGCAGACCAACTTCTGTGATTCATGCACAAGGAAACCAAGGTCCCTCTTCACAAGAGCATGCTGCTTTTTTTTAACAATTCAAGTAAGAATCCTCTTTACTATTTTTCCTACCAAAATGGATAATTTCACATTATTATAATTGAACTCCATCTGCCAGACCTTGGGCCACTCACTTCAACTATTTATGTACCTTTGTCAAATTCAACAGTCCTCTGCACACTTTATTCGGCCACTCATTTTAGTATCATCTGCAATCTTTGAGACAGTGCACGTGATCTCCTACTCTAAGTCATCTTTGTAAGCTGTGAATAATTGCAGTCTCCGGACCGATCCCTGAGGCACTCCACTAGTCACTGATCAGCAACCTGCTTCACGGTAGTTAACCAATCCTCTATTCATGCTAATACATTATCCATAATTCCACACCTTACACAGCAGGCTTTTTGGCGTCAGTGTATTGATTGTCTTTTGTAAATGTCAGTACACCACACCTACTGGGTCCCCGCAGTTGTAATGTCTTCATAGAATTCCAGTCGGTTAGTTACACGTGGCCTGCCTTTCATGAACCAACACTGTGTCTGCCCAACAGGACAATTTCTATCAAGATGCATTGCCATTTATTCCTGTTTTACAATTTGCTGGAATTACATCAGAGTCCAGTGAATTCAGAAAAAATTCCACAAGTGCAGTTGCTATTTCTCTCATCACCTCTGTTGGTACCTTGCGATACATTCCATCAGGGCTAGGAGACTTATCTACCTTTGGCTGCATTAGCTTGCCCAACACAATCTTTCTTTTGGGAATAGCTGTTTCCAGGTACTCACTTACCTTCCGCTCGTTGACAATTACTGGCATGTTATTAGTGTGCTTCATTGTGTTGATGGACTAAATAACTCTTCAATTCCTCATCCAATTCCTCATATCCCATTACTGGATCCCTCTTCTCACCCTCTGAGGGACCTTTGCTTATCTTAGCCATTCATTTCTTTTTGTATACTTATAGAATATTTTACTATCTGTCTTTATATTCTGAGATAGGTTATGAGAGTAAACTATCTGATGTGTCTTGATACCATTTTTGTTGCTTTATTTTGACATTTGGAGTTTTCCCAATCTTCAACTTTTCCACTGTTCTTTGTCATTATTTATTCCATTTATTTTAATTTGATAGTCGCCCTTATTTCCTGAGACATTCGCGTCAGGTTACCCTATTCCTACAGTCCTTCTATTTCACTGTTATTTGCTGTTCCTGAGAACGTTGAAAAATTGCTTTGAAAGCCTTCCACTGTTCATTAACAGTTCCACTGTAAAGCCTTCACTTCCAGCCATCTGTAGCCAACTCCTCTCTCATCTTATTGTCATCTGCTTTGTTTAAGCACAGGACTCTGATATAGAATTTTACCTTCCCACCTTCCATCTGTATTCTAAATTCAGCCATGCGTTCAGTCCGAATAATTTCGCCCAAAACATTTTTTTACTAATTTCATTTTTTTTTCTGACGAGGGTTAGTCTTCCAAGTCTTGCTGGGAAGATTTAATTTGTTTTGTTTGTTTCCTTCTGTGAAAACAAAACTGAAATAGCTGCTTAATATTTCTGCCATTTCCCTGCTCTTTTTCTCCATTCTCTCGATTGGGAGTGTAACGAAGCTGCACTTGTTTTCTCTTATCTTTTCCATTGACAGTCTGTAGTTCACCATTCTCCCTTTTCTTCCCTTTGTAAATCCTTGGAATGAATTTATAACCTTCCAAATGAATAAGGAAAAATACAGTGATTCCCAATGCAATTATTATGTCCATTTCAGCTATCTCTGACATTCTGGTATAAAGTTCATTTGGTCTGCCAGACTTATCAGTACAGTTATGTTTTCAAATGCTACCTCTCACTGACACAAATGATTTTAGTCTTCAGTTACACAAGGTCCATGGTCATTTGGTATTTCTGGGAGATTTTCTGGCCCTTCCTCCGTGAAGACAGACATAAAGTAATTGATTAGTTTCTCCTTGTCATTGTTTCTGGTCTCCACAATAAATTATCCTGTCCACACATTCATTTTCCCACATTTGCCCTTGCTCTTATTTTCCTTTCAAATATTCATAGCAGTTTTTCGTCAGTCTTCTTGTTTCTGGTTAATTTGTGTTCCTGTTCTCTTTATACTTATCTTACCAATTTATCAGCCCTCTTTTGTTGCGTCCAAAATTTCAATGAATCCACAATATATGACTCTTTCCTATGACACTTTCTTCGATCTAATGTGATTTTTAACTTCATTTCTTCACCATCGTTGAGTCACCTTTGACTTTTGCGATTTATGCCTTGGAGGGATATATGCATATTACAGACCTTACAGTGTTTCTGTAAATAACAGATGTTTCCTGTCTTTCATTAAGTCATTTTAATGTACTTTTCAAATTCACTAAAACCAACTCAGGTATATACCCAAAATATAAGAAAAAAAAAGTTGTTAGTATTCAGACGTCATGAAAATTTCAATATATTAAGATCACTATTCCCCAAAGATCCTCAACAGCAAAGTATTCGATTTGCTTTTCTGATCACACAACACCAATTCTAAAATTGCCTGAGCAACAGCTCGGTGCACAACATACTACTAAAGCCATCCGTCTCATGCACGCTCATGAAATCCATTTTCCCAACATTAACATTCACTTGGGTAAACACTGGTTAGATTTAACTTGAAGCTGTCCATTATTACTGCAGTAAACCAAACCATGTATGTCTAATTTCCTGTTTTATAACATACCCAGCATTTGTATTGCAGCTTTCACTTTGATACATAACTCTTAAGAATGTTTGTTTCTCCTTGTTGTTTCGAAGATCCACATCAACAGATTCTGTGGAATCTGAGTGATGTGGGCTCTGGCGAGATTAGTGGTAGATTCAGGCGAGATGTTTGACGAGGCATATCTCAACATGGATATTATCTCACTACATCTTTCCCATTCTTCTCAAGTGGCATTGTGAGGTTTTCTCCAGATCTCCCATTACGCTGGTGTAGTAGAAAAGGACAATAATCTTTCAGCAATTCCCCAGAGAGCTAAGACTGCTCTCACCTGGGTGGGAACATTACAGCAGTTTTGTAAAGAGGTGCTACTGCTGTACAGGATCTTAGTGAGATCGCATCTGGAGTAGTGCACACAGATTTAATCTCCTCACTTAGGAAAGGATGTGGGAATGAGCTTAAAGATTGTTCCCTCCGCTGATTTCTGCAACAAAGGTGTTAATCATAAAATCTCTGCAATGTGATAGCAGGCCATTTGACCCATCGACTCCACACTGATCCTCCGAAGACCATCCAATCTAACTCCACCACCCACCCCACCCAATCTTGTAACCTGGCATTTTCCATGACTAATGCACTTGGCCTTCAATCCACCAACATTATGGATAATTTAGCTTGGCCAATTCATCTTACCTGCACATCTTGGGACTGTGGGAGGAAACTGGAGACTGAAATTGAATGAGGATCTCTGGTGCAGTGAGACAGCAGTGCTAACCACTGAGTTACCCAGTGAGGGCAACAACACTTGCCTGCATAGTTCAGCCCTTGAAAAATGACATTTGAGCAGGGAGATTCCATAAGTCCCCAAAACTGTCATTGAGCAACAGGAGGTGGACATTGAGATCTTGAGCAGCTTGGACAGGAACAGGAGCAGGACATGCAAGCCCATTGAGACTATAATGTAAGGACACCAGGAGGACATTCAGCCCAGCCAGTGTGTAAAGCAGGAACAGAATGAGTCCAATCAGCCAATCATGCCTCTTACGCAGCAATTGGAGCAGATTTTTTACAGCCTTGTGCCTGTTTCACTGGAATTGTGAAAGAGAACATGAGGTTATAGAAAGGGAAGGACTTCGAATAACCAGCTTCACTGGGGAATGAAAAGTAGTGAGAAAACTTTTGGGATTGAAGACAAGTTATTAGAATCCGTTATGAAGGAATTAATAACAGGAGATTTCCAAAGTCAAACCACAATCCAGCGCAGTCAACATAGTTTTACGAAGGATAAATCATGTTTGAATGATTTGACTAACTTTCTTTAAATAAAACGTAACAAGCTAGTTGGATAATGGGGATCAGATAGATGTATTATATCTGGACTTCCAGACATCAGTGCATAATGTGTGTTGCAAAAGATTAATATGCAAGCAAGAACACATGGAGTTAGGAACAATTTACTTGCGAGTTGAGAGGATTAGCGAACCAGTAAAAGCCATGATATAGAGCTGCTGGTTTTGAACTGGGTTGGACAAAGTCAAAAATCAAACGACGCCAAGTTAGAGCCCTATGGGTTTATTTGTAAACACAAGGTTTCATTGTGCTGTTCCTTCATCAGGTGTAACAGAGAGGAAGACCTTAAACACCGAAGTTATCAGGAAAGATAAAAGGATTGTAAAACTTCTGCACATGAATTGTACACACCTAAGATGGCTCTTAAATACTTTAACAGTTAGAATGGATGTGCAAGTTTGGGCGATGAATATGCAAATCGCGGAATTTATTTCAAGTCACTATGTGGAGATGCCTTCAGGTAAATGAAGTAACGCTTGCGGCCAGACAATGTATTCTAAGCGTGAGACCTTGATTGGACACTCTCTGTGCCTTCATCTGGAGTCAGACTGGTATTATTTACAAAGTAGGAGTTTGTAAAATATCACATTGACTGACTGTCTACAAATTGTATATTTTTGGAACAAAATAAAATGCATCTGCAAATATAAATTGGCAAATGCAAATTCACCCCGCAGATTTATATGTGTGTACATGTGTGTGTGCGTGGGCGTATGTGTGAGAGAGGGGCGATTCTGTGTGAAGGGGAGAGAGAGGGAGAGACATTGTGTGTGTGGGAGAGTGTGAGACGGAGTGTGAGTGTGAGTGCGAGAGGGAGAGAGACAGAGGCTGTGTGTGCTTGTGTGTGTGATAGAGTGGAGTGCGTGTGTGGAATGTGAGAGGGGGAGTGTGAGTATGTGTGTGGAGCAGATAGGGAGAGTGTTCATCAATGTATGTAACGGGGAGAGTGAGAGGGCACGTTTGTCCAGGGTGTGCTTGTCCAGGCGAAAACACAGACAGATACAACAGATCCCTTACCCCACACAAACTCACTCCGTGGTTTCAGAGCTTCCCCTCTCTGCAGCCTCTGCTCCATTTGTTGTTCATGGTACAGAGCCAGATGCTGTAACTACAGTCCCCATGCTCCATCCCGAGTTGGGTCACCAAATCCTCAGGTCTTCCTGAATGTCTGAGGCAACTCACAGCACAATCTCGAGCAAACCATCCCCAGCAGTTCCACTAACGTTTCAGTAACAGAAGACCGTCAGAAGCCCCTCAGCTACAAATTAAATGCCTGTTCCTTTACAATTATACTCCAGGATTTTCCTCGTGTTACTGATTGCACAATCAACTGAGAGAGACAAACAGAGACGTTCCGTGGGCAGGCGCATACCAAGTTTCAAACATGAGAGTCAGAGCTGCAGGAACACCCCTGTCCACGGAGCACCACGTGGGACACATCGGGAAGGGAACAACAGCCTGACACATACCATTTCAATGTTTCTGCGCTTCACAATGCCAGCACTTGATGTACGAGGGAGTCAGAAACTAAAGCAAGGGAAAGATACAGAAAAAAACAAATAATTTATTAACTGATACTTTTCCGAAAGTAAGAATAAGAAGATGAGGGGGTTGAACTAATGGGATAAGGGAGACAATTGTGTGTCCAACCCTAAGAAAGCAAACATTGAATAGAGACATAGACAGATCCGCTAGAATGGTCCATTGTCTCTAATTCTGAATCTGCTTCACAGAGCCAGTCCAGAAACTATAAACCTGGGTAAGGTAACAGCTAAGATGGAGAGCTGTGCAGGTCATGCGAGAGGATTACTCCATAAACTGGATTACCCGTATAGCATGGGGAGCATTGCAAACCTTTGCCTGGATATTGCAACTCTCTACCACCACCTTCTGTCTCCGACCTTTGAGCCATTTTTATATTCAAATGGCTAGTTCTCCATGTATTTCATATGAACCAACCTTGTTAAACAGACGGCCATGCACAATGTTGTTCAACGCCTTACTGATGTCCATATCGACAAGGTACATCACTCTATCTCAATTAATCTTCTTAGTCGCTTCTTCAAAAAAATCTCAGTCAAGTCAGTGACACAATGCTTGCACAATGCCATATTGACTATCCCTAATCCGGTGTTATATTTCAAAATGCATGAAAATCCTGTGCCTCATAATCCCCTCCAACAACTTACCCACCACTGACATCCGGCTCACTGGCTTTTCCTTCTCACCCATCTGAAATCCTTTAAATAGTGGGACCACGTTAGCCAACCTCCAGTCTTCCGGCACTTTACCTGTGGCTATTAATAATAGCAAGGGACCCAGCAATCAGTTCCGTAGCTTCCCACAGAGTTCGAGCATACATCTAATAAATACCAGGACATTTTCCTACCTAAGTATGTTTTAAGACCTCCAGCAGCTCCTCTGTAATACAGACACTTTCAAGATGTCACTACTTATTTCCCAAGTTCTCTAGCTTCCATATCCTCCGGCGCAGTAAATACCGATACATAATATTTGTTCAGTACCTCCCCCATTTTCTGTGGTTCTGCACATGGGCAGCCTTGCTGATCTTTAAGGATGTCCTATTCTCTCCACAGTTACTCTTTTGTCCTTGACGTATTTGAAGAATTCCTTTTGATTCTCCTTAACTCTATTTGCCAAAGCTATCACATGTCCCCTTTTTATGCTCTCAATTTCCCTCTTAACTATACTCTTGTTGCCTTCAGACTCTGCTCGTGATTCACTATAAATCAGGAATTAAGAGGCTAATAATGACCATTTCGGTTGTCAGAAAAAAAATCCATCTTGCTCTCTGACACGTTTTAAGGAAACAAATTGACATTCTTACGTGGTGTGGCCTACAAGTGACTCCAGACTCACAGCCGTGTGGTTGACTGCTGACTGCCCTCTGGGCAATTAGGGATGGATAATAGATGCATGCCTAGCCAGGGACGCCCTCATCTCGTGAATGAATTAAGAAAAAAACCCTCAATTCCTGCGGTCGATACCTGACATATGCTTCCTTTTTATCCGTGACCAGAACCTCAAATCCTCCAATCCTCCAGCATTCCTTACACGTACCAGCGTTACCCTTCACCCTAACTGGGTCTCTGTACTGCTGACATCTCACTTTTGAAGGCTTCCCACTTCCCAACTGACCCCCTCTTCTGAGAATATATGTCCCAATCGAATTTGGAATGTTCTTAGTTAATATCATCAAAATTGGTTTTCAACAATTTATAACTTTAAGTTTTAGACCTGGTTCATCCTTTTCAATCTCTATAGCAAATGTGGTTCCCTTGTTCAAGAAGAGAATAGCAAATGTGGTTCCCTTGTTCAAGAAGGGGAGTAGGGATAACCCTAGTAACTATAGGCCGGTGAGTCTTATCTCTGTTGTGGGCAAAGTCTAAGAGAGAATTGTAAGGGATAGGATTTATGAATATCTGGATAGGAATAATGTGATCAAGGATAGTCAGCATGGTTTTGTGAAGGGCAGGTCGTGCCTCACAAACCTTATTGAATTCTTTGAGAAGGTGACTAAGGAGGTGGACGAGGGTAAAGCGGTAGATGTAGAGTTTCTGGATTTTAGTAAGGCGTTTGATAAGGTTTCCCATGGTAGACTACTGCAAAAAATATGGAGGTATGGCATTGAGGGGGAGTTGGAAGTTTGGATTAGGAATTGGCTGGCTGGAAGAAGACAGAGGGTAGTATTTGATGGTAAAGGTTCATCTTGGAGTGCAGTTACCAGTGGTGTTCCGCAAGGATCTGTTTTGGGATCATTGCTGTTAGTCATTTTTTATAAATGACCTGGAGGATGGGCTAGAAGGTTGGGTGAACAAGTTTGCGGATGATACGAAAGTCGGTGGAGTTGTTGACAGTGAGGAAGGATGTGGCAGGTTACAGCGGGATATAGATAAGCTGCAGAGCTGGGCAGCAAGGTTGCAAATGGAGTTCAATATAGGTAAGTTGAAGTGATTCACTTTGGTAAGAGAAACAAGAAGATGGAGTACTGGGCTAATGGTCGGATACTTGGTAGTGTGGATGTGCAGAAGGATCTTGGTGTCCATGTACACAGATCTCTGAAAGTTGCCACCCAGGTAAATAGTGCTGTGAAGAAAGCATATGGAGTACTGGCTTTTATTGGTAGAGGAATTGAGTTCTGGACTCCTGAGGTCATGTTGCAGTTGTATAGGACTTTGGTGCGGCCGCATCGGGAGTATTGTGTGCAGTTTTGGTCGCCATACTTTCGGAAGGATGTGGAGGCACTGGAACGGGTGCAGAGGAGGTTTACCAGGATGTTGCCTGGTATGGTAGGAAGATCGTATGAGGAAAGGCTGAGGCACTTGGGGCTGTTTTCATTTGAGAAAAGAAGGTTTAGGGGTGGCTTGATAGAGGTGTACAAGATGATTAGGGGTTTAGATCGGGTTGACCATGAGAACCTTTTTCCGCGTATTGAGTCAGATATTACAAGGGGGCATAGCTTTAAATTAAGGGGTGGTAGGTATACGACAGATGTTAGGGGTAGATTCTTTACTCAGCGAGTCGTGAGTTCATAGGATGCCCTACCAGTAACAATAGTGGACTCTCCCTCTTTATGGGCATTTAAACGGGCATTGGATAGGCATATGGAGGAAAGTGGGCTCGTGTAGGTTAGGTGGGCTTGGATCGGCGCAACATCGAGGGCTGAAGGGCCTGTACTGCGCTGTATTTTTCTACGTTCTATGTTCTATGTTCTATTTTAAAACTAATAGAATTATGATGATTTGCATAAAGTGCTCCCCCACTGATACCCCTCCCACTGCCTTATTTCCCAAGGTTAAGGTGACGTTTAACTCCTTCTCTGTGATGGAGAGCATTGGTCCAGCAGCTGCAGCGTTGTTACTGGGATTGGGGTCTGCAGAGTCTTCGAAACATCGGGTTGAATCGAAAAATAATTTGTCTCAGTGCATTTTCATTGAATGTGACAAAGGGATTGTCTGCACGAGGCTGAGCTAGTTTCCTGGTGCTATCTTATCGGCATCAACTCATTAATTACCCACCCCACCCCCATGGTATCCCTCTCATTCAATACCAGCCCAATTTGATCACCCATCAAGCTTGGAGGTAATCACCCACACCCACATGCTCCTTGGCATTCTGTGATCCCTGGCACTGGTGACAATTTTTAAAGGCCAATGGCACATGGTTGAGCTTTCGCCATTAGGAGCTCCCCTGCACAGTTTACCCTGAGCATGGCAAATAAGGGCCAATTACACCACGGTTTGTTCACAGAGGCACGGAGGTCCTGGTGGATGGGTTAGTCCAGAGGGTGACCATTCTCTTCCCAGAGGGGGCTACACCACTAAACACAGCGAACATCGTCTGAGCTCAACACCCAGCATGCAGCACCTTCCCCCTCTTTCGCTTTCCCCCCTACTATATCTCCCTCACTAATAGCACTGCATGGATAGAACACTGTCGACTGACTCCCTCTGGACATGTCACCATCTCCCCTCTCCTCCTTCATCTACATCAGTACTAACAGCAGGGTCACCCACTCTCACCCTCACTCCATCCTTCCCAGTCTCCTATTTCAGGACAAACAGCTCGGAATAGGATACAAAGAGTGAAGCTGGGTGGTGGAGTGCCAGATATCCATACCCCCCCCCCCCACCCCCTTTACCTGTGTGTCGTTATTTGACTCTGTGGGTATCTATACGTGGGTGCAGGTCTGACAGTCTCTGTAGCGTTTAAAATGACACAATCTCTCCCTCAGCTGGCCTCCACACTCTACAGCAATGACAGTGGCAGAAGGTGATAACCTTCGAAGATTCAGTCTGGGTGGGAGAGGGGGCAGCAGCTCACAGCACCAACCAAATTGACAGCATCATCATCACCCTCCCCCCACACACACACACACACACACACAATGCTGGTAGATGGAGGGTTGCTAATATACTTGGGCCTGTTAGAATGGAAAAGCTCACCTCTGAGTGAACCATGTTGTCAGGAGATTAGGTGAATTGATTACTCATTCTGTGACTTGCAATGCTTAGAAAAATGTGAGAAGGTGTTGAAAAGTCTAGAAAAAGGCCCAGTAGTGTTGGTAATGACGCAGGAACAACATTGCTTAGTATCGGACAAAGCTACTCGGTGCGTACAAAGATATTATTTCAAAAATCAAATGGCTGTGCAATTTGAGAGGTTCACAGCAAGGGATTTGTTATCTTCTCAGATCGTTAAAAACTGTGCAGTGGTGTGGGGAGGCCAGCAAAGGGAGGTATTGTATGAACCTAATCATAAAACTCAGTGGTTCGCACTCGTGCCTCACAGTGCCAGGCCCCCAGGCTCGATTCCACCCTCGGGCGACAGTCTGTCTGGAGTTTCACATTTTCCCCGTGTCCAAGTGGGTATCCACCGGGTGTTCAGGTTTCCACCCACAGTCCAACAATGTGGATGATATGTGAATTGGACACGTTAAATTGTCCATAGTGCCCACGGATGTGTATGTTAGGGGCATTAATCAGGGGTCAACGTAGGATATCCGAACTGGTCTGGGTGGGTTAATCTTGGAAGCAGACAGGAAAGGTATGTTTAGTTACAATCACATCAACAATGCACATTCTGAATTGTGCAGCAGGTGTGAAGGGCTGAATGGCCAGCTGCTGGACCTAACCCATGTGTTGTTCTCTCGAGCATTCAGTAATGATACAGAGGTAAAGGAAGATCTCATTCAGCCAGTCAGCATCGTTATAATGAGACAAGAGGAGACCATTCTGTCCTCTAAGGATTTATGCAGGAATAGATTTATGCCATTCAGCCCACTAAGTATATTGCACAGCATAGGATGAGGCCATCCAACCTTCCCAGCTTGACCAACAACAGGGGAACCCCGGTTAACTATCAGGGAATAAACATTTGGGATAAATGTTTATTTTCAGGTTGAAAAGTTGTAACTTGGCGGAATGCCTCAGGGATCAGTGTGAAATTATCAACTACTTACAGTCTGTACCAATGAACTGGATGAGGGGATTGATTGGAGTGGAGATCAGTTAGCTCCACCACTGTCGCTGCCAGCTCGCTCCATGCACGCACTACCCTCTGCGTAAAAAAGTTACCCTTCACGTATCTTCTTAATCTTTCCCCTCTCACCTTAAACCATGACCTTATGGTTTGGAATTCTCCAGCCTTGGAAAATAACCTTGGCTGTTCCCTGTATCCATGCCCTCATGGCCTCTACAAGATCAGAGCACTTCAAGCCTGAGAATGAGAGATGTTCATATTGAACGATATAAGCCCCTGAGTAGAGTTTATTGGGGCGTAACTAATGGATGAGAGAATAAAACTAAGCATTCAGTTTTAGAAAACAACATATTCATTTTATCAAAGGTACTATGAAGACATGAATTTATTGTACAAAAATAATGCAGACACATCTAAATATACTTTCAAATTATAAATTACAAATCATTCCATAATGGAGCATATAACAGGGATGGAGTCATGCAATCAGGGGAATGTTCAACCAAACCTTATATATGGTGTTCGAGTCACATTATTGCATGTTTCAGATCAGGCAGGGAGAAAATGTAACTTGTCATAGAAGCAAACGGTTTTTTCTCTATCTCTACGTGCACTTCTCTACAGCAACATATGCGAGCTTAAAACCGATCAGCCATCATTAGCACTCTTTGAGGGTTCATGTTGAGGATTCATTGGAATCTCTCCACTGCCTGCAGCAAAGGGAATTCAACGAAATCCAATTGTTCCAGGAAGAAACCTTAGTGCTAGCAGCTTCTGTGAGGCAGAATAATTCAGAGGCAGAATAACAATTGAAACATTTTTAATTTTGTTTTTGTCATGAAATTAACTGTTATTTGGACAAAACCTCTTCAAACTAATGTACTGCAGAGTTTCATTTTTTCAGTTTGTTTTCCTGTGTGTGTGTGTGTATCTGTCTGTGTGTGTCTGTGTGTGTGTCTTTGTGTGCATGTTTCTGAGTCTCAGATTTACAGAAAAATAAACGTTGATTTGTATATTGTCAATGACCAAACGGTATACCATTCATGTATCCATTGTAATTCGAGTAACTTTCCTTGGGTTTTAGATTAGTTATTTTTACAAATTAAAGAAACGTATCTGACTTGATCCGAACATTGAACCTGACTCAATCTGAGGCGGGTATCAGTTACCAAATTACACACTTAGTTACACTGATAATTTGTTGTGACTTCTCGAGGAGTGGGACTATAAAAATAAACAATGACTCTCTAACCTCGGTAGGAACAGGGATAAGGAGAAATTCTCAAAGTGGGAATTTTCTGCCCCATAGGTTTGTGATATCTGTGTGTTTACACTTATTCAAAGGCGTGACAGTCAAATATTTGATAGGAAAGTGACTCAAAGATAATGAACGGCATAAAAGAATGTGGGGCTGAGACGACAATCTGATCAACCATAAACATAGTGCCTGGTGGGGCAGGGAACAACTCCTGTTCCTCAGACCTACGCCGCCCCATTCCATTCAGCCACTCAATCTGCTCCACAGGAACAGTTGGAGTCCACTTGCTCTTACTACCTGGTGCACAGAAATAGACGAGACCATTCAGCCCCTGAATACAGTCAAGCATGATTTGGTGTGGATTGGAAAACGTTCTTGGGAAAAAGAGTTGTTGTTACTGTGAAACAGTCCCCTCCTCCTCCCTTTACAGAACTTCCATGTCTCCATTTATTTGTCATGCTGTTTACCCAGATTCACAGTGATTATAGCCCCCATACTGTACCCAGATATTGCTCACAAAATCCTTTGACTGCAACAATCCTTCACAGAACTTCCAGGAAAATAACAATGATGAACCTTCCAATAACAGAATGCAAGAACATTAGAAGCAGGAGTAGGTCATTCAGCATCTACAGCCTGCCTTTTGCTTCAATAGGATCATAGCTGATCTGCTCTAGGCCCCAACTATCACAGTCCCTGACGTGTCAAACATCCATCCATCTCTGTCTTCCAACTATTTCAGTGATCTCTCTCCCCTACCTCTCTGGGAGAGAGAGGTTGATGGTCACTCCCCTCTGCGAGAAGGATACTTACTGCACACATAGAGCATGACCTTTTGACATCACCAAAATATGCGAACACCAGGTAAGAGTGACTGGCCCTGATAACAAGGCAGTATTTGACTGCTGATGGTATCAAGGAACCTGAAGAAAATGGAACTTTATGGAGATTAGGAGGAATCACCCCAATGGTTAGAGTAATTCAGCACAACGAAGTTGGCTGTAGTTCTTCGACATCCACCAACTCAGTTCTGGAACATCTCTGCGGTAGATCCACAGCATAAGCATCTTCAGTTGCTCCTCAATATCTTCCCCTCCCCCCTCACCCCCATCATAACCTCAGAAGTGGGTAAGGTCAATGAAGATTACACAATTTTCAGAATAATGTGTCCTCCCTCAGCTCCTGTAGCAGTCTGTGTCCATGTGCAGCAAGACCCAGGCAGCATTCAGGCTTGTGCTGTTAGAGTGTCGGTCACATTCATGTAACAGTACTGCTTGACACTGTGCATTGCCATAATAAAAGAAGGAGCTTATTCAGCACCTGAAGCTCCCTTCACAGGAATGTGAGGAGGTCATTCAGCCCATCAAAACTATTGGATAAGAGTAGGGATAGCCCATTCATTTCCTCCTGCCTATTACACAGAAAGTTAAGGAGCCTAGTTTGACACACTGAACTGATAAAAAGGAACCAAGGATTGCCCAATCAGCCCCCCAAGTCCCTTGTACAGAAATAGGAGGATGTTATTGATCCCCCAACATGACAAACCAATGAAGTTGAGACTGCAAGGATAGACTGCTCCATGGTGTTCCTTCTGGCTTCATTGCTAATGCTACACAATTGGTACATTAATGTGGTATTCTGACGGTGAAGAAGGAAGACAAATGTTTCATGTGAAGACTCAAGATGGCATCTTCCATCTCCGAGAAGATAGATTGGTGTTCTCGATGGAGGGAAGTTGGGAATGGCTAACTCTTTCAGAATTAAGGAATTGTAGCTGCTGGCAGGTTTGTGAACAATGTGACACTCAGCGCAGGGTCACACACCAACTGAACATTGAGGCAGTAAGAGCCTGAAGCTCTCTCTTAATCAACACGGGAGCTGCGCAGAGCTACATAAACTACCAAGAAGCATGTATCATGGGGAAAATGCAATTTCTCGTGCCACCAATGTCTTTCAATTGAAATAATGTATGTTCGCCCATGATATTCAAGTTCCAATGATGTCAACTCTTATTCTCTCACCGTGCTACAAATTAACATCCATTTCCTTCTCACTCCCCTCATGGTACCATCATCCCAGTGATTATTCTGATAAAACTCCTTTCCACTATTTCGGTGATACGGAGGTCATTGATTTACGTAAGAAAGAAAGTCTGTCCACAATAGCCCAAATACTGTCTTAACAACACTCCACAACTGCAGGAAGTTGTCTTTACTCCTACACATAATTCAATTTGCTTTGAAGGCTGGCATTTCATTTCCTTCCTGATTAATGGATACCCTGCATTAATTCTGTTCGTGACTTACGACCAAGGGCATTCCGGTCCTTTTTGCCAAAAGCACTTCCCTAACTCTCACCTTCTAATAAATCCAACATAAAAAAGACTGTATATGTGGTTCACATTCAAATCGTTTCTCTGCGTTACAAATAGCTGGGTTCCAAGCACTGATACAAGTGATACACGTTATACCCAATCAATCGTGGCCTTCTGTTTAAAGTCTCTGTGTTCTCTCCATCATCCAATTCTCAATTTTTGCATGACATCCCCCCTTACCCAAGGACTGTAACTTTCTTCGCTCACCTGTGTGCAACCGTGTCAACCTTCTCCTTAAAATTTAAATACACCGTTCTCACTCGTCGATGTCACAACTAACATCATCCATAAAAGATAGTTTTACTGTCGGTAATATAGGTTGACTCTGCTAAATTATATTATTGTTCTCCAATGATCTATTTATGACTAATTACAAAAAATTCTCATAGTTGCCTCACAACTGACATGAACTTATCCCCCAGTTGGTTTTCTGTTTTCACCCTCCATCCGATTGTAAGTATGTATAATCATAATAGCTGCTTTCCAGTCCGAAGGATCCTTTACAGAATCTATAGAGTTTTGACCTCCCTCTTATAATTAAGGAAATGGCTGGAGGTAAGGAGGCCACTGATCTATCGTGTCTGCACCAGCTCTGAAAAGAGTTATCCAGCAAGCTCAATTCTCCAACCCTATCTCTGTAGCCCTCTAAATTCATCACACATCTGGTCCAGCAGCTTACCAACCTTCAACACGATACGTTTTTCCAGTACTTCGACTTTACTAATTCTAAATTTCATAACTTCTTCACTTTTGTCAGTCACCCTGTTCTCTAATATTTATAAACATATTTTCTGTTGTTTCCTCTATTTGGTCAGAACCTCACTGGACAGAGATGTCTCTGTCGCCTCGTGAATACGTGAGAAGATGGGACTCTGGCATAATGGATATGTCTGTCAAGTTTCAGAATCAAAATGGTTGATGGACAATTTTGAATGCAGTCCTCTCCCTGGTGTGAGACTGCACAACTCTGTGACCTCCTCATTGTTGAAATAAACTGGCTTCATTCTTTGTCCCTGGGGAAGGAATACCATTGGGAAATATTTGTGGAAATCCCAGTAAGGACAGTGCAGTGCCCTGCTCCTCCCTATGCAGTCTCTGAAGACCCAGATACACTGTAAAACCTATCCCCATACCTTGCACAGAGCAGGAACACCAGGCCCTCTGGTCTCCCTGAATGAATGCAGCAGCTGACAATACAAATCCAAGAAAGCCATCCAGAGAATTTACACTGACTTTCCAATGTCAGGAGCAAGGCAATACTTGTATATATGGCACACCCACTCAGTATTGAAAATGCCTACCTCTCCTCTGTTTCAATTCCTGGCTGATAAACTGTTACATTTCAGTGCAGTCCCTGAGATATGAATAATTCTGCTCTCCATGGAAATAGTTGACAACGTAACTGCACAATATTCTGTACCTCAGTCATGATAACAACAACACCGCTACTGATGGTGGAGATGTTGGGGAGGTGATGGTCAGCGGTATTTTCTCTAGACTATAAATTCTGAGATCTCCACAAATATTTCCCAATGGTATACCTTTCCCGGATAATGACCCAAACCCAGACTTCAATCCCGCCACAGCAGATGGTGGAATTTGAATTCAATAAAATATTTGGAATTAACAATCTAATGAAAGATTGATGGCTGTCAAAACTAAGAACATTTGGCTCACTAATGTCCTTCCGGGAATGGAATTTCACTGGTCTGGTCTACATGTGATTCCAGACCGTCAGTAGTGGTAGACTCTCAAATGCCCTTTGCAATGGCCACGTCTGATATTCAGTTATACACTACAAGGTCTCAAAGAAGTGAAACCAGACAGACCTGAGCACGGCCAGTCTACAGCACGTCGATGTGCAGTGGTTCAGAGGTGCAGTTCCCCAGCACTTTCTCAAATCAACTCGGTAAGAGAAATAAATGCTGGCCCAGCCAACAACACCCATGTCCCATGATGAAGAAAAGAAGATGACCACACCCAGGATGGAGAGATAGAGGGGACAGAACCCCCTTTAAAGAGGGACTTGGATATATACCTACATGGGCATGATACTCAGGAATATGGGAAAAGGTGAACAATAATTTAAAATGATCTCCCAATTTATTTCCATACCAGCTGATTATCCAGAGTTCCTTTGTTTATTTTTCTATGTCTCTATTTCTCCATATATTCAACTCAATCCACCAACATATATTACACTATTTCCCAGCTGCTTCCATGTCTGATGCATGGTGAGTGGACTCAAATGCTAATTTCGTTTTTCCCTCGACAGAGGTTGCCAAATCTATTCCGTTTCCCCAGCACTCTGTTTCCTTTTGGTTTAGAACCCCCGTATCTTTCGTTGTTTAATTTAACCTTCATTTTTGTTATTGCATGGGATATTGGCCCATCGAGTTCACACTGACCCTCTGCAGAGCATTGCGCCCAAACCCACCTCGTACCCCATTCCTGCATTTCCCATGGCTAACACGACTCCTACTCTGTCCCTGTGTCTTCCATAGCTAACGCACCTAGCTGCACAGGATGGGTAATTTAGCATGGTCAATCTACTGAACCTGTGTGCACTGTGGGAGAAAAGTGAACCTGACAGAGGTGTATAAGAGCATGAAAGGTATGAGCAGAGTGAACAGATAGCAGCTGTTCCCCTGAGTCAAAGGATCAAAAACAAGGGCGAGCACATTTAAAATGAAAGACAAGACATTAAGAGAGGATTTGTGGAATCTGCTTTGAACGCAGACGATGGTTTGTGTCTAGAATGCACTGCCTGAGAGGGTGGATAAGGAAGGAAACCTCACAAACTTTATAAAGCACTTGTATCATCATTGGATGGTGCATACTCGATGGGCCTTGTCTTTAATACATGGTTTCATGTGGTGGCAGACATGAAAGCTCTGATATATTCTGAAGCAGCAGCCACATGGACTTGTTGGTTTGTTCCATCGAACTGTGCTCAGTAACTGGCGAGATTACAAACCAGCATCACCCCATGGAGTATCAGCACTTACTCAGCCTAGGACAGCCCAGATATCTCTTAAAACATCTATGTTAATTCAAATGCTCAGTCGCTTCATTATTGTATAGACTTCTCGTGTAAGGTTGTTATTTCTCTGCAGAATAATAAATTCCTTCTTACATATTCGCATTTGCAAGCAGTTCGTTTTCCTGCGAGCTATTCATCACAGCATGGTGGTTTGTAACAGTCCATCCACCACCAGTAATATTTACTCCCAGCTAAACCAGCACATAAGATATACTGCTTCTACTCCCTCTCAACAGCCACTTGGATGGACCAACACCAACTGGACTGAAACGTCTCAAGGGCAGTTAATGCTGGTCTAGCTCCATTAAATCCCAAATGAACTAAAAAGACAATTCGATTTTCTAATAATTATTAAACAATGAGGACATCTTATTGATCTGATGAGTTTGTCTCTGTCGTTAAAGTTGTGTGATCATTTTCTGTGAAACCATTTCGTGCATGTATTGAAAGAACAAAAGCTCAGGTCACAGACACAAGGTAACGCAGCATTTAAACGCAAAATGCCAGGGAATAGTAGGCCATAGACCTTCAGGAAACTGGGAATAAGGTAGTTTGGCGTTTTCTGGCTGGCGTAGATGTATTGGGCTGAAAGGCCTGTTTTTATGCTATATGAGTCTATTACTTTAATTGTTCGAAACAGAGAATGTGGTCTCATTATTTCCATAGCTTGTGAGCATCAAATAGTGAGGAATACAATCTCCAAGGGCACACAGGATTTAAAGCTATATCATTCTCACTTCACTATCAATTTGTTAAGAACCCCGTTTCTCTCTTTGTAAAATACCTGTTAGTATTCCTGCACCACAAGAACCCCTGGGGTCTATCACCATATTCTGAATAGAAATTAAACACAGGCAACGGAATGCTGGTCTTGATAATGAAACGCACCTCACAAGAACAACTGAAAAGAATCTGCTGCATTGAAGTTGTCCATTCGACCCAATCTGATTTCTAAAGCAGTATCAAGCGTGCCTTTCCCTTTGTCCTATGCTCCTGACCTCTCTACAACGTCATGAATCTTTCCTGAGTGCTTTTGAGTGCCATTTAAAAGTCACATATGGAAAACTGTGCCCAATAATCTGAAAGGGAAAGTCTTCATGTTCATGACAATCGTGTCATTTTTTTTCAGACAACAGAAATGTAGAAACTAGCATCAGGAGTAAGGGATCAAAACAGCTCTGTCATGCGATAAGATCGTGGATGATATGATTGTGACCTCAATCACACATTCCTCCTTTGCCCTTACAACGTTAGTGCGTCATTTTTAGTCAAGAATCTGCCTGCCTCTGCCTTAGGAATATTCAATGTCTTATCCTCCATCACTCTCTGGGAAGAGAATTCCACAAAGGCACAATACTTTGAGATGATTATACCAAATCACCATCTTCTTAACAGAGACATTCTTCAGTTTTATAATCCATCCACTCATAGGAATCTCTCACACAAGCTGAAATATTGTTTCAGAATTCAGCTTGAAAGACTACTTGGAATATTCTGGGGTTAAACAAGATCACATGTTGTTCGCCTAAAGCCCAGAAGATCCAGGTCCAGTCAATTCAAGATTTCCTCCATAAATAAATCCAAGGAGTCAGCTGAGTGAATCTTCTATGGATAGCATTTCGTATCATTGTGGCCATCGCTCTCTCGATGTGGTTACACCTACCTTGTAGATCTGTAGAAAAGCGGCCCTACTTTTAAATGTATTCTGTTTCAGAAAGTTTCAACATTTATCTTACCTCCCTAAAAATTTGATGAACCCGTAAAGTTTTTTTTTGTAACCCAGGTGCCCGGTTCCTCAGTGCCTAACTCCAATCTCTCCACTGAAATAATACACTACGTTTCCATTCAACCCGCCAATATCTTTGAGCACACACACATTTTTCCTACTATGTTCCATGCACCATTACTTGCCTGTTCACTTGTCCCAACCTATATCTCTTTATCTAGTCGTGTCCTCTTCATATCTTCCTTCTGTAACAGTTTAAACAGTTTGTAGTCTTCCCTAATACAGACAGACTAAACAGTTTAAACAGTTTGAAGTCTTCCCTAATCCAGACAGACAGACTGTGGCGATATTTCAAAGTAATTTAAAATGAAATATTTTTACTCCATGTCTAAACTATACATTTGAGACAAAGTTAAAGTGTTTTGCAGTCCCATCACTCAGTTCCCATTACTCAAAGTAGGGTCAGATGGTGTGGAATGTGTGTGGGTAGAATTGAGGAACGACAAAGGTGTAAAACCATAGTTGGAGTAATGTACGGGCCTTTGAATCATAGTCAGGGGTTGGGGCGCATGATAGACCAGGAGATAGAAAAGATATGTAGGAAAGGCAAAGTTACAGTGAGTGGGGGGATTTCAATATGCTGGTGGATTGGGAAAATCAGACTGGTAATGGTTTGCAAAGAAAGGAATTTGTGGAATGTCTACGAGATGGCTTTTTGGAGCAGCTTATGGTGCAGGCAACAAGGGAACGGGTAATACCGGATTTAGAGCTGAGCAATGAGGCAGAATTGAGAAGGAAGCTTAAGGTGAAGGAACCCTTTGGAGGCAGTGATCCTAATATGATTGAACCTAAACTTCAATTTGAGAGGTAGAAAGTAGAATTGGAATTAATATTACAGCTGTACAAAGGCACCGACAAAGACATGGAAAGACAGTGGAACAGCAATGGCGGGAGTTTCTCGAAGCAGTTTAGGAGTCACAGCAGAGATTCATCCCGAGGTAATAGATGCATTGCACAGGGAGGATGAGGCATCCACGTATGACTGGGGAATGCATGGCTCGGGTAAAAGAAAAAGAGAAAGCAGATAACATGGTAAATGGCAGTGGAAAACCAGGGGATTGGGAAGCTTACAAAGAGGAACAGAGGACAACAAAATAAGAAATAAGGAGGGGGATGATTAAATATGAAGTTAAGCTATCCAGTGATAGAAATGATGACTAAAAGAGTCTCTTTAGATATATTTAGGGCAAAAACGAGAAGCAGAAGTGCATGTTGGGGCACTGGAAAATGACGCTGGAATGATAGTAGTGTGCAACAAATAATAGATGAGTAACTGAATAATTATTTCACGTCAGATTTCACGGCGGAAGACATGAATAATATCTGAAAAATTCAAGAGAGTGAAGAGGCAGAGCTGATTAGGAGAAGTTGCTCGAAAAACTAAATGGGTAAATAAGCTGGATGGAGACATTAATGGTGATATTTCACAAATCATTGGAATGAGGGAAGGTACCAGAAGACGAGAAAATTGCGAACGTGACACCCTGTTTGTTTTTAATGAAAAGAAGATTTTTGAATTTTTTTTACAAAATTTCAAAAATAGTGCGAACTAGTGTATTCTGCTTTACAAGATAATAGCAAAACAATATAGAATTTAAAAACAAACTACTAATCGATTCTCCAAATTAACAAACCATAAAATAGGATATCCTACATTACTAAAACTAAACAAAAGGAGAAAAGAAAATAAATAAGTAAATAAATAACTAGATACATACGTTTTAAAAATTATATTAAGTCATAACAGAACCAGTATTGATGCAGGATTCCTCCTCCCAGGAACCCCCATCCAGCCAGAACCATCCCCATGGCTAAGCAAAGGCCCTGAACAATATGGCTGATATATCTGTGTCAATGTAGTTCAAAAAGGTGTGCAATGTTTTACAAAATAATTCCGTATTTTGATTCACCATATTTGTAAGGAAGTCAAGGGGGATATATTCCATGACTAGCCTCTGCCAATTTGGAAGTCCACGGGGACCTTATGATATCCAATTCGCTAAAATATATTTGCCCGGACAAAAGAAAAAGATAATCAATCATTTCCTCCAGTATACATCCGAAGAAAGGAAATTTGGGGAGCCCAAAAGTAGAGGCGCTGGGTCCCACCCAATCTCAGTACCCATAATCTTTGCCAAGGCATTCACTACTCTGACTGAATACATACGGATCTTACGGCATGTCCTCAGACAATGCGTGAGAGTACTAACTTCTATTTTGCATGTAGGACACATTAGAGATGTTCCTGCCTTGAACTTTGCAAGTCACTCAGGTGCCATTTGAGCCCAATGAAGTATCTTCAATTGGATAGCCTGAGTTTTGTTACAGATAGACATTTCCCAGACGTCCTCTCACATCTCTAAGGAGATTTCCATCCCAAATTCTTGACTCTAGGTTTTATATAACGGTTCCATGTCTTTTGATACCTTATTAAATGGTTTGTGGGAGAGAGTACTGGCTACGGGCGGACCCACCGGCCGAAGCACCGTCCGTTCCCTATCCGATTTATGTGGATTAATTCTCAATGTGGTCTTCTTTTGTACAATGTCTCCTATTTGAAAATATTGAAAAAGATCTTTACTAGGCATCCCAAATTTCTGACGAAGCGTTTGAAGGACATTATGACATCCCCATTGAACAGGTCTCCCAAACAGGAGATTCCTCTGGACTCCCAGGTTCTGAATACAGCATCAGTCAGCCATGGCTGGAATCCCAGCAGTCCCACTATAGGGGTATGGTGGGGGGGGGGGTGAATTACCTTCATCCTGTCGCATTATCATCCAGGCTTTGATTGTATTTAATACAGTAGGATTTTTACAATGATCCGTAATAACTCTCACCTTGTCCATAAATAGTAGATTTATCAGGGAATATTTTGCCAGGGAGGCCTCAATATCTAACCAGATTTATTGTGGGTCACAAGAAAACCAATCAGCTATGTTGGATAATAGAGAGCTCAATTGGTACCTTCTGAAATCTGGGAAATCCAGCCCACTCCTTACTTATGGAAGCTGTAGCTTTTCTGATGTATTAAGGGGCCGTCTATGACTCCAAATAAAGGAGCCGAGCCAACCATAAAGCTTACGCAGCGCCTATCTCGGCAGCATCAAGGGGAGCATTTTCATAGTGTATAAAAGGCGAGGTAGGATAATCTTGTTGAACAAAGCTATTCTACCTAGCCAGGATATCGGGAGAACCTCCCAGAGTTGAAGGCCCTATCATAATTTCTCCAATAAATGTTTATTATTGACTTTATATAGCTGATGAAATGCTGGAGTATTGAAAATACCTAAGTAAAGAAAAACTCCAGTGACCACCGAAAAGCAACACGGGATTCATCCAGAAAATTGGATATACTGGCAAGAACTCCCAGCGGCATGGCCTCTGATTTCACAAATTGATTTTATAACCTGAGAACATACCAAATAATTTAATCACTTGAATTAAGCGGGGCACAGATGTCAATGGATCATTTAAGAAAAGGAGGACATCAACTGCATAGAGAGTAATTTTGTGCTGACCTGATCCAACCTTCGGAGCCTTTATATTAAGGTCAGCTCATACAGATTCCACCAACGGCTCAATCACTAGCGAAAATAATAATGGTGAGAGAGGGCATTCCTGACGACAATCTCTGCCAACGCGAAAGCTATGTGAACTTTAACTGTTGGTGATCACCGCTGCTTTAGGATCATTATATAATACTGTAACCTATTAAGTAAAGACCTCTCAACACCAAACCGTTCCAGCGTATAAACGAGATATGGCCATTCTACCTGAGCGAATGCCTTCTCTGTCTCTAGGGAGACAACTAATCCCGGTGTTGCACCCTGCTGGCAGGTTTGTACCATATTTAAGACTCTTCTAATGTTCTTCATTGATTTGCGACCCTTTATAAACCCCACCTGGCCTTCTTCAATAATGAATGGTAAAACCCTCTCCCGTCTTAATGACAACACTTTTGAGAGAATTTTAAAATCCTCATTCAACAAGGATATAGGTCTATATGAAGAGCAGTCATCTGGGGCCTTTTCCTTGTTCAGAATGAGAAAATATTTGCTTCTCTCAGAGAAGACAAGAGGCAGCCCTGACTATCTGAATAATTATACATATTTATAAGTGGCCCGACTAATTCCCCAATCAATTCTTTATGGAACTCAGCCTGGAATCCATCTGGTCTGGGCGCTTTGTCACTCTGAGCTGCCTCACAGCCTTCTGTATTTCCTGGGTTGCTAGGTGGGCATTCAAGAACAACACCTTCTACCAGGTTAGGCCCGGGAGGGCAAGATTTTTTTAAAAATAATGACTCTATCTTCCTTGTTCTATCCTCACAGTCCTGTGACCTATACAATTCGAAATATAACTTTCTAAAGGCTGCATTGATCTTTTTACCATCACAAGTCAGGGTACCAGCACTCTTTCTAAAGATGTAATGGCTTGGGGAGCCTTTTACTCTCTGGCAAGGTATGCTAGCTACCTGCCAGAGCTGAAAATGTGTTGCTGGAAAAAGGCAGCAGGTCAGGCAGCATCCAAGGAACAGGAGATTCGACGTTTCGGGCATAAGCCCTTCTTCAGGAATAACCTGCCAGGCTTTTCACCATATTCAAATAATCTCTGCTTCACGAGTAGTAGCTCCCTCTTTGCTTTTTGAGTAAGTGTGGTATTCAAAGTTTCCCAAAGGGCTGTGATCCGCTGTAGTTTAGTTTTGGAGTGTTTATCCAAATACACTGTCTCAGCCGCCTTCAGGCGAACCTCGAGCACACCCTGTTGTTCTCCCTTTTGTCTTTTCCGGGGCACAGAATATGAGATAACCAAGCCTCACACATAGGGCTTACCAGTCTCCCACATCACCGAAGAGTTACTGGCCGTGTTGGAGTTGATATCCCAAAAGGTTTTAAATTCCTGTGAGAAATATTTTATGAACTTACTATACTTCAATAGGAAACGTCCATACGCCAACGTCGGGAAGATATCTCATTATCACTAGTCTTAACCTCCATATATACTGTGGCATGGTCGGAAATAGTTATATTACCTACTTTACAAAGCAATATTGAGTTCAAAAGTGTCGAGGGAACAGATGCATATCGATTTAGGTATGGCACTTGTGTGGATTAGAATAAAAATCGAAGTCTTTACCCTCAGGGTGAAGGCACCTCCACACATCGACTAGCCCCAACTCCCTACTCAGATCCACCAACTGCCTAGAGCTCAAAGATACGCCCGCAGAGATATTAGGTATTCTGCCCACCGCTGGGTTGATGATACAATTACAATCTCCCCCTATAATTGTGTGGTGCACCCCGAGAGCCATCAACTTGGAGAACGCTTCCATCACAAATTTAAAAGCGTGCGCCGGGGGGCAATAGATAATCAAAATCCCATATTCTTCTCCATATATTAGGGTTTTAATCATTATATACCATCCAGACTCATCTTTTATTGGCTTAGCATTTGGAAGGGAAGATTCGTCTGAATAAGAATGGCTACTCACTTCCTTTTTGAGCTCAAAGATGAAAAGAACACCTGGCCAAATCCACCCTATTTCAGCCTCGAATGCTCCTTATCAAGTAAATGCGTCTCCTGTAGAAATGCTGCATCCACCCTTTCTTTTTTAAGACTTGATAATATCTTTTTCCTTTTGATTGATGAGTGGCTCTCCTTGACATTCCCGGTGCACCACCTAAATGAATGGCTAGCCATGATCGTCCAAGCAAGCCCGAGACCCCGCAGGAAGACTAACCCCACCCAAAAGACATTGACGAAAAACCAAAAACGATTCACACGTAAACACTCTTTAAGCAGCGAAATTTTAAAAAACTGAGAACTACTCCTAAAAACAAATGGCATAAAACATATTTAAAAGGATACTGTCCCCCTTGTTCACAAGGGGCACTACTAGCTTCCAGTAATCCCACCATAACATTTCCCAGCCAGAACCATGCCCTCGGCCCAGGCATTACAAAGTAGAGTAAATAAATTCCAATACCTTACAAGACAGAGGTTAAAAGGATGGGAGCTAACCCACCTCCCCACCTCCCCACCACCACACCATCTTTGCCTCATCAAATGCCTTCCTCTTTCAGACCACATTATCCTGGAGCCCTTGTATATCATGGCATGGGGATCCTTCCCCAACACTGAAGGTCTCGAGCAGCATCTGTTTTTCCCTGTAATGTTGAAGTTGAACTAGGACTGGGCGGGGGCGCTGGTCCGACCCGGGCCGGCGCACAGCAACCCGGTGGTCCCGTTCAACGCGCACCCGGCCCAGCTCCGACTCCTGTTTCAGCATCTGTGGGAGCCATTGCTTCAGGAAAGGAAAACGCCGGGCTTCCTCCTCCCGTTCGGGAAGGCCCAGTAATCGAATATTTTTCCGATGACCTCGACTTTCGAGGTCGTCGATCTGTTCCTCTAAGATCGGGACTCGATGTTCCAGAGACCAGACCTGACCCATGGATAACTCAGCAGTGTTCTCGGAGGCCGTGGTCCATTGCTCTGCATCTCAGACACTCTGCCCGAGTTTCTCGATCTCTCCGTCATGTTTCTGCAGCATGACCGAGACTGACTCCCACCTGGACTGAGTCTCTTCAATGGACTAATTAATCTTTTCTCGGAGTTTAACAAGCTCCGAGATCAGGCTCGCCTCTGCAGGTGAGTCCCCCGCGGCGGCCGCAGACGTCTACCTTGCTGCGAGGTGGGGAGACATGGTGTGGGCAGGGGTCTCTGCCTTTGTAAACAGCGAGAGCAGTTACCTTTGGTCATTTAAAAAACGTTAAATTATAAAGTCTGATGTAGAATGGCCAAGGCTGCAGACTCATACCATTTGGTTGCCGCCATCTTGGATCTCGCTGACACCCTGTTTCAAAGGGGAATAAGGCCAAAGGCTGAAAATTATATACTGATTGTGAAGGATTAGATTTCTGAATAATTGCCAGTGCGTGGTAAAGTAGGGTGAAGTCAGTATGGTTTTTTCAAGCGGAGGTCATGCTCATGAATCTGTTAGAATTGTTTGAGAATGTAACAAGAAGGTTAGACCAAGGAGAGCTAATGGATGTTATCTATCTGCACTTCAAGAAGGACGTTGACAAGGTGTTTCACAGGAGGATGCTGAGTAAGATAATGCCCCATGGTGTCAGAGATAAGGTGTACAGAAGCTGGACTGTCTGGCAGAAAGTAGAGAGTGGGAATAAAAGGGTCCTTCTCTGGATAGCAGCCGATGACAACTGGTGTTCTACAAGGGAACCAAAACTTTTTATTTTGTACATGAACAATCTAGATGAAGGAACTGAGGGCACTCCGGCGAGACTTTTAGATGATGCAAAGGTAGGTAGTGGGACAGGTATCATTGAGGAGGCAGGGAGGCTGCAGAAAGATTTAAAGAGGGTAGGAGAGTGGCCAAACAAGTGGCAGATGGAATACAACCTGAGAAATTGCGCGGTGATGCACTTTAGTAGGAAGAAAAGAGGCACGGACTATTTTATATTTGGGGAGAAAATTCAGAAGTCTGAAGTACAAAAAGTGTTGGGAGTTCCAGTCCAGGATTGTCTCAAGGTAATCGTGCAAGTTGAGTCAGTAGTTAGGAATGTGGTGTGTCTGCCGCACAATGTGTTTGAAATCTTACCTTCATCAAAAGAATTGAGTCAACTGTTATAAACAATAATATTTGTTTATTTAACACAATTAATATTAAAACAATAAAACGCACTATAACGTAATGCAAAACACTACAAATTATCTTATGGTTTCACTTAACTTTGGATGATCACATACCACCCCACTAGACGTTGACCGGATTTCACGTGGTGAAGTCGTCTTGTTCTTGTGATGGTCTTGGAGGCGTCTTCTCTTTCAGTGGTTATTCTCGAGTTACCACTCTCTGAGGGGCTTTACGGTGATTCTTATCCTTCCGAGTCTTCACACCTTTTGAGAGAGTGTGGAGGATCTGCCAATGAAATGATCAGGTTCATTTACTCTGATCAATCAGACTCAACCAAGTGTTGTCACATTTTTGGCCCAAGTGCGACATTCCATCATCCCATTCAGGTCCAACTTCTGTTGCTTCAGGTTTCTTTGCAACTATTTGTGGGGAGCTGCAGCCTGTCTGGCTTCTGCAGCATGTGCATGAGCACAGAGACTTTGGTCAAGGTGGGGTTCTACCTCCCAGCATGCTTTAATTATTGTTCATTTTTATATCTCCATGGTAAATTTATTATTGTCCATCGTAAGATTATTATTTCATGTGGTTAATCTGGTCAGAAAGGCAAATACAGTGATGGCATTTATTTTGAGAAGACTTGAATATTACACCAGCGATGGATTTCTGAGGGTCTATCAGACTCTGGTCAGACCACATTTGGTGTATTGTGTACCGTTTTCGGCCCCATAACTCAGGAAGGATGTACCGCCCCGGAGTATGTTCAGAGGGGCTTCATACGAATTGTCCTCCGAATTAAAAGCTTAACATATGAGGTCTCTAGGTCTATACTCGCTGGAGTTTATAAGGATGAAGGTGGATCTAATTGAAGCATACAGAATGCTGGTTGCCTGGTCAGAGTGGATGTTGGGAAGATGCTTCCACTGTTAGGAGAGAAAGGACTTAAGGACATAGCCTGAGAGTCAAGAGGAAATCTTCAGAAAGGAGATAAGGAGAAAAGTCTCCAGCCTGAGAGTGGTGAATCTACGGTAGAACGGCAGTTTCATTCCCTAAAGGACATGAGGAACCAGATGAATTTTGCTTGGCAATCGATTCATAACCACCATCAGTTTCTTAATTCCAGATTTGAATTTAAGCTCCGCCACTTGCTGTGGCAGGACTTGAACCCAGGTCACTCGAACATTATCTGGGTTTAACACGTAAGGATTTAGTGATAACACCACCAGGCCACTGACTTGCCCAATCCTCCACACTGTGACTAACGTGTGCAGTATGATATGCACTGGGATTTTCCTTCATGTTATCTTTTATTTCCTTATCGAGATATGGATGATTTTTGTTCGTAATGAATTCCTCTGCGGTCTTTAGCATCTCCCTAATTGTTTGCCAAATTTCTTCAGTTGTCCTGCCTTTGATTGTTTTTTCCCCACCCCGTCCCCGTCCGCCCCCCACCTCCAAGATCACCACAGGCAATTCCTTCCTTAGGCCAGTATAATTATCATTGACTAATTCTAAATCTCTCATGTACGACTCAGTCATTACTCTTTCAATCTGAATGTGAAACTCCAGCATGTTGTGGTCACTCTTTCCAAGGCAAAGCTCATCCACAAATCCTTCCTTGTTACATAATATCAAATGAAAATTAGATTAGATGCCCTACAGTATGGAAACAGACCCACACCGACTCTCCGAAGAGTAGAGCACCCAGACCCATTTCCCTCTGAGTAATGTACCTAACACTATGACCAATTTAGCATGGCCACTTCAACTGATTTGCACGTCTTTAGACTGTTGGGGGGGGGGGGGTGCGAAACCCACGCAAATAGAGAGGAGAATATACAATCGACACGCCGACAGTCCCCTGAGGCTGGAATCGAACCTGGGACCCTGGTGTTGTGCTAACCACTGAGCCACCATGCCGCCCCATTGTCTGGTTGTTTCCATGACGTTCTACTCGCAGAAATAATCTCTCATACACTCTATAAATCTTTATTCAAGGATATCACTGTCCAGTTGATTAATTGAGACTATTTGCATGTTCAGACCACCCATAGTTACTGTTGTGCCCTTGTTAAAAACCCTCACTCTTTTCTACCTCAGAAGTACTTTGGAGGGACAGTGGCTGAAAATTACTCTTCCCAAGAGGTTTCTTCTCTTGCTTTTTATTTGCACTGAGACGGCTTTCAAATTTTTTTGGCACAAAATACTTTGAAAAGGTCTGAGTTCCTACTGGCAGAAACAAATGTTTATTTTCTTTTCATTCGCTACATTTCACAGTAAATATCGAGGATTTAAGAACGCTAAAAGTGGTCATGAGATATCGTTAGCAAACAGACTTGAGGAAAATCCCAAAGACTTCTTTTCATTTATAAGGATCAAGAGGGCAACTAGAGAAATGGTTGGCCCACACAAGGACAAAGGAAGAAAGTTATGCATGAAGTCAGAGAAAATGGGTAAGTTTCTTAACGAGTACTTTGCATCTGTATTCACCAAGGAAAGGGATGTGACGGATGTTGAGGTTAGGGATAGATCTCTGAGTACTCTGGGTCAAGTAGGCATAAAGATGGAGGAAGGTTTGGATACTCTGAAAGGTATTAAGGTAGACAAGCTCCCAAGTCCGGATGAGATCAACCACAGGTTATTGAGGGATATGAGTGTGGAAATAACTGGAGCTTTAACATATGTCTTTGCAGGATAAGTGAACATGGGTGAGAACCCAGAGGAATGGACAGTTGCTAATATTGTCCCCTTGTTTAAGAAGGATAGCGGAGATAATCCAGGTAATTGTAGACTGGTGAGCCTGATAGGGAAGCTGCTGGAGAAGATACTGAGGGGCTTGAGTAAGGCGTTTTATTAGGTTCCCCATGGTCGGCTGACGGAGATGTTGAAGTCTCATGGGGTCCAGAGTGTTCTATCTAGATGGATAGAGAACTGCCTGAGCAACAGAAGACAGTGAGTAATAGTGGAAGGGGATTTCTCAAAATGGAGACCTATGACCAGTGGTGTGCGACAGTGATCTGTGCTGGGACCACTGTTGTTTGTGATATATATCAATGATTTGGAAGAAGGTATCTTTTGCCTGATTAGCAAGTTTGCCAAGATTGTTGGAGTAGCAGATAGTGAAGGGGACTATCATAGAATACAGCAGAATATAGATACATTGAAGAGATGGGCACAGAAATGGCAGGTGGAGTTCAATCTCTGCAAATGCGAGGTTATGCATTCCGGAAGATCCAGTTCACGAGTGAACTTTACAATAAACGGAAATTTCCTGGAGAAAATTGACATATAGCGAGATCTGGGTGTTCGGGTCCATTGTTTCGTGAAGATGCCAACACAGGTCAGTAAAGTGGACAAGGTGGCAAATGGCATGCTGTCCTTCATTGGTTCAGGTGTTGAGTACAGTTGCATAGGACTTTGGTTAGGCCACATTTGGAATACTGCATATAGTTCTGGTCACCGCATTAACAAAAGGATGTGGATGCTTTGAGTAGGGTACAGAGTAGGTTCACCAGGATGTTGCCTGGGATGGACGGTGCAGGTTATGAAGAAGTATTGAGTTAATTATGATTATTTTCATTACCAAGACAAAGGTTGAGGTCTACGAAATCAAAACAGATATACACAGGGTGGATAGCAAGAAACGTTTTCCCCAGATTGTGGAACTCAATTACTCGGGGTCATGAGTTTAAAGTGAGAGGGGAAAGGTTTAGGACAGATATATGTTGGAAGTTCTTTACACATAGGGCGGTAGCAGCCTGGAACATGTGGCCAGCGAAGTTGGTAGGGGCAGGAACGATAGCGTTATCTAAGATGTATTTCGACAGAAACATTAATTGGCAGGGAACAGAGGGGTACAGACCCTTAGAAAATAGGTGGCAGGTTTAGAAAATAGGAGGATCTGGATCAGCACAGGCTAGGAGGGCCGAAGGGTGTGTCCCTGTGTTGGAGTATTATTTATTCTTTATCATTCATTCTAAAAATAGCAAGTTTTCAACTTATTGTCTGCTACAATTTGATAATATAAATGGTTTAGTTATTTGATAGTGCATGTCAAATTACAGTCACAGGGTCAAAGAGATGTATAGCATGGGAAAAAAAAACCTTCGGTCCAACTTGTCCATGCCGACCAGATATCCCAACCCAATCTAGTCCTACCTGCCAGCACTCAGCTCATATCCCTCTAAACACTTTCTATTCATATACCCATCCAGACGCCATCTAAATGTTGCAATTGTACTAAACGCTACCACTTCCTCTGGCAGTTCATTCCACGCACGTACAACCCTTTGAGTGAAAAAAAATGCCCCTTACATATCTTTAATATTTTTCCCTTCCCAACTGAAAGCTATGCCCTCTAGTTCTGGACTTCACCACGCCAGGGAAATACCTTGATTATTTACCCTATCCATGCCCCTCATGATTTTATAAACCTCTCTAAGGTCACCCCTCAGTCTCCAACGTTCTAGTGAAAACAGCCCCAGCTTGTTCAACCTCCAGCTATAGCTCAAAGCCTCCAACCTTGGCAACATCCTTGTAAATCTTTTCTGAACCCTTTCACTTTTCACCTGATTTATCAGGTCCTGTGGATTTTTTCCACCTTTATGCATTTCAAGACATCCAGCACATCTTCCTCTGTTATATGGACATTTTCCAAGATCTCACCATCTATTTCTCTTGATATCTATATCTCCCATGTCCTTTTCCTGAGTAAACAGTGGTACAAAATACTCGCTTAGTAACTCTCCCATCTCCCGTGGCTCCACACAAAGGCACCTTGCTGATCTTTGAGGGCTCTATTCTCTTCATGTTCACCCTTTTGTTATCAATGTATTTGTAAAATCCTTTTGGATTCTCCATAACTCTATTTTCCAAAGCTATCTCATGTTCCCGTTTTGCCTTCCTGATTTCCCCCTTTAATATACTCCTTTTGCCTTTATACCCTTCTAAGGATTCACTCGATTTATCCTGCCTGTACCTGTCATAACCTTCCTTCTTATTCTTAACCAGACCCACAATTTCTGTAGTCATTCTGCACTCTGTATACCTACCAGCCTTTCCTTTCACCCTAATAGTGTTTCTGGACTCCTGCTATCTAATTTCTGAAGGCTTCCCATTTTCTAGCCTTCTGCTTACCTGCGAACATTTGCTACCATCAGCTTTTGAAAGTTCTTACCTAATACCATCAAAATTGTCCTTTCTCCAATTTAGAACTTCAACTTTTAGATCTAGTCTATCCTTTTCTATCATTATTTTAAAACTAATATAATAGTTGGCAAATAACTGAAGCTCACACATTTCAGGCGAGAAATTAAATTGATTGATTAAATTTAAACGTGTAAGAGTAAGAATTCTATTTAATTGTTCAACCATTTGCTCACTCTGAATATTCAATCAGTCAGAGGTCAAACATTTTACAAATGATAGAGCGACAATGTATGCATTTGAATACTGAGATTCAATGTGTAATTGTAATCATCAGCACAGTCAGGTGACATGTTCTTTATCGATACAAAACAAAATGTGCATTCTTTACTTTTGTATCATAAAAGGTCGCTCGGTGTTTATATTTTAATTCAGTTATTACTCAGTTGAATAATTGTAGCTCATACCTTATTATTGCCCAATTCACAAACATGGCAATCTCCTGACTATTGTTCAGGTCAGTAAACCAATCAGTTTGCATCATGACCGACATTAAAAGTGGATTCCAAAAGGGTGAATTCAGGTACATCGCTACTGGACCTCACAATTGCATGTAGCACTCAAAGAGCCATTGGCCTGGTCCTGAATCTGTGAAGAGAGTTTCCAACCTGTGTCAGGGCAGTCATAGAAATATTCCCTCACAGAGAACCATTTGGAATCCACCTTGAGCAGGAGAAAACTAGCCAACAGGCTATCACTGCTCTCAGTGTAGGTACAAATTCTGTCTAAATTAGATACCAATGACTGACCAGGAACCATGCCTTACAAATTCACCCTCAGTCACAGCCTGGCCCAGGGAGCAGATGTATGGACACGGAGTGTCAGAATCACATTGCAAAAGTTACTTATGGTGATGACAACTGGCATGTCCCCCAGACTCCGTACATCTGCATCCTGGACCAGACACTGGGTGAACACGTTTACAATTGACAGTCTATTGCAGCATTTTGTGTCTCACAGTAAACCCTCTGAAACTATACCCAATAAATGTACCTTCACATTCAAAAGTATCAAAATAAAATTATACATGTCTGTGGATGGTCAGATACTAATCCATAGGTCACCCAGCAGAATGCATCTGAAGAAACTACGAGCAAACGGCAAGCCAAAAATCGTTTTAATAACTGAACTTGGTGGATTTTGTCTGGTCTAGATAACCACACATATTGTGCTGACTCTCAGGTGAATGTAAAAATTACATCAAAACTGGAAGTCTTGGTCTAACGACTTTAACCCTGTATTCTTTATGTAAATGCAATCTTTCAAAATAAATTGCTTCACACTTTATCAGGTTGAACTCTACCTGCCACTTATCAGCCCAGCTCTGCATGCTGTCAATATCCTGATGCAACCTACAATCGACCTCCATACTATCCACAACCCCACCAACCTCCGTGTCATCGGCAAACTTACTAACCTACGTGTCCACTTCCTCATCAAAGTCATTGATAACAATCACAAAGAGCAGAGGTCCCAGAGCCAATCTCTGTGGAACACCACTGGTCACTGAGATCCAGGCTGAATACTTTCTATCAACTATCATCTTCTGTCTTCTATGAGCCAGCCACGCCCATATCCAGAGAGCCAGATTTCTCTGCGCCCAATGCTTCCGGACCTTCTGAATGACCCTACAATGGGGAATGCCTTGCTAAAATTCTTGTTCACCACATCTACTAGTCTACCTTCATTCACGTGTTTTTTTTTATATCTTCAAAGAATTCAATAAGGTTTCTGAGAGATGACCTGCTCCTCACAAAGCCATGATGACTATCTCTCATCAAACTATCATTTTCTAAATAATTGTAAATACATTCCCTCAGAAACGCCTGCAATACTTTTCCCACTACTGATGTAAGACTGACTGTTTGGTCATTCCCAGAGTTATCCTTATTCCCTTTCCTGAATAAGGGAATGACATTTGTTACCATCCAATCATCTGTCTGGCACTGCTCCAGTGGACAGTGAGGACGCAAAGATCATCGCCAAAGGCACGCCAATCTCTCCCGTCACTTCCTGGAGTAACCAAGGGTATACCCCATCTGGCCCAGGGGATTTATCTCTCCTGATATTTGTAATTCATTCAATCAGTGTATACTTCCCTTCAACTTTTCTACACCCTGTCCAACCAACTGATTGGCTGATTTCCATATCAGTGCAACATACAGTGCTACCTTCCTGGGTAGGTGCAGTTCATAACATTCTGCGAATGATGGAATGAAAAAATAAAGGAATGCATCAATGCCTTCCTGATGAAGATTTTATGACCGGAACAAAGACTCTACTGCCCCTCGGATCCTGCCTGACCTGCTGTGCTTTTCCTGCTCCACACTTTCTTACTCTGATCTCCATCAACTGCAGTCCTCACTTTCTCCATTACAGAGGGCTGTCCCCTCTGCACACTGAGGGGGGAATTAACCATCAGAAACTCATTGTATGTGGAGCTGGCTGCTCAGTTCTGGAAAGTTGCACTTGATGAATACATTTTATTAAAAAAATAAATTACAATTCCACAGATATTCATTCAGTGCCAGAGTTAGACTTGTGGTTCATGTTTTGAGCAGCTTGATAACAAACAGGAAACGACTGAAGAACTCCGAGGTACAGGGTTTTCCATGTATTATATTCCAGCTTACGTTAATGCTGGGAGTATTATCAGACAGGCTGACGGATGTGATAAGAGGATGAGTTGACATGTGGAGTTGTAACATTTTTACCATCACAGAGACCTGTTTGAGGGAGGTCAGGGCTAACAACTCAATACTCTGTTGTACTGGAACTGTAGGCTGAACAGGGCAGGGTTTTAAAGAGGTTGTGGTGTTGCATTATTAATTAACAAGTCAGTTACTGCTGAAAGGACGGGTCTTCAAATGAGGCTTTGTGGATCGAGGTTTGAATCAAATGATGACAGACAAACTGCTTTTAAATGCACATTTTAGCTTACAGTGTGGAAAAAGGCCCTTCCGCCCAACAAATCCACACAGACCCTCCGAAGAGCAACATTACTATTGACAAGTCTTCAGGCCCGGATCAGATTTGTCCTCGGCTGCTTTGGTAAATGAGAAATATGATTGCTTCGCTGCTTGTGAATATCTTTGCATCCTCGCTCTCCACTGGAGTCGTACCTGAGGACTGGAGAGAGGCAAATGTAATTCCTCTTTTCAAGAAAGGAAATAGGGGAATCCCCAGCAATTACAGTGCAGTAAGTTTCACGTCTGTCGTCTGCAAGGTGTTAGAAAGGATTCTGAGGGAAAGGATTTATGACCATCTGGAAGAGCATGGCTTGATTAAATGCAGTCAACACGGCTTTGTGAGGGGCAGGTCATGATGAAGGTAGAGCTGTGGATGTGTTGTATATGGTCTTCAGCAAGGCATTTGATAAGGTTCCCCATAGTAGGCTCACTTAGAATGTCAGGAGGAATAGGACACCGGGGAAATTAGCTGTCTGGATACAGAATTGGCTGGCCTATACAAGACAGCGCGAGGTAGTAGAAGGAAAATATTCTGCCTGGAAATCAGTGGTGAGTGGTGTTCCACAGGGCTCTGTCCTTGGGCCTCTACTGTTTGTCATTTTTATTAATGACTTGGATGAGCTCATTAATAAAATTGAAGGATTGGTAGCAAGTTTGCAGACGACACAAAGTTTGGAGGTGTCATTGACGGAATAGAAGTGTTGTAGGCTGCAGCAGAACATTGACAGGATGCAGACTTGTGCTGAGATGTGGCAGATGAAGTTCAAACTGGATAAATGCGAGGTGATGCATTTTGGAAGGTCGAATTTGAAAGCTGAGTACAGGATTAAGGATAGGATTCTTGGCAGTGTGGAGGAACAGACGGATCTTGGTGTGCAGATACATAGATCCCTTAAAATGTCCACCCAAGTGGACAGGGTTGTTAGCATGTGGTGTATTAGCTTTCATTAACAGGGGGATTGAGTTTAAGAGTCGTGAGATCTTGTTGCAGCTCTATAAAACATTGGTTAGTCTGCACTTGGACTACTGCGTCCAGTTCTGGTTGCCTTATTTTTTGAAAGATGTTGATGCTTTGGAGAGGGTTCAGAGGAGGTTTACCAGGATGCTGTCTGGACTGGAGGCTTATCTTAAAAGAGAGGTTGATTGAGCTGGGAATTTTTTCATTGGAGAAAAGAAGGAGGAGAGGGGACCTAATTGAGATATACAAGATAATGACCCATATAGATCGAGTCGAAAGCCAAAGACTATTTCTCAGGGCAGAAATGGCTAACACAGGGGTTCATAGTTTTAAGCAGGTTGGAGGAAAGTATAGAGGAGATGTCAGAGGCGGGATCTTTACACAGAGAATTGTGAAAGCATGGAATGCGTTGCCAGCAGCAGTTGTGGAAGCAAGATCATTGGTGGCATTTAAGAGACTGCTGGATATGCATATGGTCACAGAAATGTGAGGGTGCATACATGAGGATCAATGGTTGGCACAACATCGTGAGCTGAATGGCTTCTTCTGTGCCGTACTGTTTTATGTTCTATGTTCTATGTTCTATTTTCAAAGTCCTTGCACTTAATACTAACTTGGTCTTGGATGTGGAAATGAGACCCATCATTTCAATGCTCCATACTGTGAGTTGTGCACTGTTGTCATCATATTTATATAAAAATGAACTGAATAAAAGGTTGTGGGGGGTGTTGGGTTGTGTTTACTGGACAATCTAAAAGTTGGTATTATGAAACGATGTCGGACCATCAGTAAAAAAAAACTTTGCTGTTAATGGTTAGAACAATCCTGCAAACATTTACACAGAGATTTCCAGTTCAAGTCACTCACAAGAATGTTGGGCTGGGCTGATTCCGCCCACCATAGGAGATGCAAAATTCTGTTTGGATACTGACATTGTGGAGATAACATACGCTGGATGTGGTTTATGAGGGATTCAATGTAAGATGTCATGTGCTGCAGGAACCCGTCACCTTTATAACGCATTCATTCAGGATTAGGTCCAAGGCACAGAATTACAGAGTTTAGGTGGCATACCAGAAGGGCTAAACTTGGTTGTTTACAGGTCATTGCTACAAATATTGAACTGCATTTGGACCAGTGCCATGTGCTGGTCCATTGACCAGTCTGCGCCAAACCCATCTCCCTGTTGTTCAGGTATGTCGCTAACCAGTTTATTGTAAGGGATTTTGTGAGTAACTGCCCAGCTCCAGTCTGGAAGCTCCCTGGACAGATTTTGGAGATGGCCAGTGTTTTGAAGGTCGTGGTGAGGGCCAGTAACACTGTGTCTGAATGTAGGTTTTTTCTCAACGTCATTTCCAACAGCTTTGCTGCCTGCAAGATGGTGTGTTCACTGATCTGAACATGAATCGGCTGTTTATTACAGTCACTGAATTGTGTAATAGTTAGGTGTGCGCTCTGGTATTTCAATTATTGTCCACTGCAATTGCTTTCAAGTGAAACACAATGATTTGGTTTATTTTTAAAATATGTAGAAACAAAGTGATATTAACTCTTCATTATACAGAATGTAAAAGTGACCTGTTGTATATTTCCCACAGACTAATCAAGCAACAATCAGATATTGTCTGGAAAGCAAGATTATGTGAACAGGACTATTTCCCAGGCAACATCACCATCCTCTCTGGTAGGTCCTGTCCCACAGAAAGGACATAGCCAGGCAGAAGAGGGCAGCTCCTTGGCATAGAGTCAATATAGGTTGGCGTGGTGTCTCAATGGTTAGCACTGCTGCCTCACAGCAACAGGGACCCAGGTTTGATTCCAGCCTTAGGCAACTGTCTTTGTGGAGTTTGCACATTCTCCCTGTGTCAGCGTGGGTTTCCTCCCACAGTCCAAAGATGTGCAGCTCTGGTGAATTGGCCATTGTATTGGGTTGCTCAACGGAGGGTTGGTGTGTACTGATTGGGCCGAAGGGCCTGTTCCCACCCTGTGGGGAATCTAATCTAATCTTAATTGATGCTGGATCCTGTGGTGGGGAGACTGCTCTGTGGCAGGTTATGGGGAGCCAATAAAAGGGAACTATATAATTTACCCCATGATCACCCATCATCTTGCTGCAGGTATACGCTTCCATGTCCTATATTGGTAAGAACGGTCACTGCATAGTCCTTATGGGGAGCAAGGGCTAACTTCACATTTTGCAGACCTTCCTCACCATGACATGTACTGAATGGTACAGACTTTAAACAGATTATGCAACTAATGACGATGCATCCATGAGGTACAATGGCCCATCAGCAGCAGCAGAATCATATTCTGTACAAATCATGGAGTCTGCAACTTCCTGGACCGACGCACCTCCCACTGCACATTAACCATCACATCCCGATATACCTCCCTCTGTACAGTAACCATTATGGCCCGACATATCTCCCACGGTACAGTAACCGTCATGGCCCGACATATCTCCCACTGTACAGTAACCATCACGGGCCAGCATACCTCCCACTGTACAGTAACCATCACGGCCTGACATTCCTCCCACTGTACAGTAACCATCACGGCCCGAAATAGCCCCCACTGCCCAGTAACCGTCACGGTGTGACATACCTCCCACTGGACAGTAGCCATCACAGCCTGACATACCTCCCAGTGTACAGTAACCATCACGGCCTGACATAGGCCCCACTGTACAGTAATCATCACAGCCCGACACAGCTCCCACTGTACTGTAACCATCACAGACCGACATACCTCCCTCTGTACAGTAACAATCACGGCCCGACATACCTCCCACTGTACAGTAACCATCACGGCCCGTCATACATCCCAATGTACGGTAACTATCACGGCCCGACATACCTCCCACTGTACAGTAACCATCACGGCCCGACATACCTCCCACTGTACAGTAACCATCACGGCCCGACATACCACCCACTATACAGTAACTATCACACCCCGACACACCTACCACTGTACAGTAACCATCACACCCCGACATACCTCCCAATGTACAGTATCTATCACGGCCCGACATAGCCCCCACTGCACAGTAACTGTCAAGGGCCAACATACCTCCCACTGTACAGTAACCATCACTGCCCGACATACCTCCCACTGTACAGTAACCATCACGGCCCGACATACCTCCCACTGTACAGTAACTATCATGGCCTGAAATATCCTCCCACAGTACAGTAACCATCACGGCCCCATATACCTCTCACTGTACAGTAACCATCACACCCCGACACACCTCCCTCTGTACAGTAACCATCACACCCCGACATACCTCCCACTGTACAGCAACCATCACACCCCGACACACCTCCCTCTGTACAGTAACCATCATAGCCCGACATACCTCCCACTGTACAGCAACCATCACACCCCGACACACCTCCCTCTGTACAGAAACCATCACATCCCGACATACCTCCCACTGTACAGCAACCATCACACCCCGACACACCTCCCTCTGTACAGTAACCATCACTGCCCGACATACCTCCCACTGTACAGCAACCATCACACCCCGACACACCTCCCACTGTATAGTGACCATTACGGCCCGACATATCTCCCACTGTACATTAACCATCACTGCCCGACATACCTCCCACTGTACAGTAACTATCACGGCCTGAAATACCTCCCACAGTACAGAAACCATCACAGCCCGACATACCTCCCACAGTACAGTAACCATCATAGCCCGACATACCTCCCACTGTACAGTAACCATCATTGCCCGACATACCTCCCATAGTACAGTAATCATCACGGCCCGGCATACCTCCCAAAGTACTGTAACCATTAAGAGCTCAGTGCTTAGCACTGCTGCCTCACAGCATCAAGTTCCTAGGTTCAATTCCGGCCTTTGGTGTCTATCTGTTTGGAGTTTGTACCTTCCCCCAATGTCTGAATTAGTTTCCTCCGGGTGCTCCGGTTTCCTCCCACAGTCCAAAGATGCGCCGGTCTGGTGAATTCGCCACACTAAATTGCCCATAGTGTTCGGTGAATTAGTCAGGGTTAAGTACAGGGCAGGGCAATGGATCTGGTTAGGTTACTCTTCTGAGGGTTGGTGTGGACTTTTTGGGCTGAAGGACCTGTTTCCACACCGTAGGGAATCTAATCTAACCTCCAAGGTTCAAGTCAGGAATATGATGGAATAATCACTTGTCTGAATGTGTACAGCTCCAACAGCATTCTAATATGGACTTAATAGCAACAGGAAACACAGTTGTGTGGGGAATATTCTGTCTCATAAACTTTATTGATTGTTTTGAGGAGGAGACAAAATTGATTGATGAGGGCATGAGGTTGGGCGTTGGCCGTTTGGACCTTTGGAAGGCCTTTGATATGGTTCCTTCTGGCAGGCTCATACAGAAGGTGAATTGAAATGGGATCAGCGGTCAGTTACTAAGATGGATAGAGACCTGCTTGGTCATAGAAGACAGAGTAGTGGTGGAAGAGTGTTTTTGTGACTGGAGATCTGTAAATAGATTGGCAGAGTTGCAGATTGTGCGGATGATTGCCAGAGAATACAGCAGAATGTAGGTCAGCTGCAGACTTGGACAGAGAAAACGCAGATGTAACTTTATCTGGACAGTTGCGACGTGATGCGTTTTAGAATGTCTAATGTAGGAGATAAGTATAAAGTGGATGGAAAAACTACTGACCGCATCGACATCCGAAGGGATCTTGGTGTACAGCTCCACAGTTCCAGGAACATGGCAACACTGGTGGACAGGGTGATCAAGAAGAATGATGGCAAAATTGCAGACATGCATCAGAGCATGCAGTGTGAAAATTAGCAGGTCATATTGCAGCTGTAGAGAAATTTAGTTCGGGCACATTTAGAATATTGTGGACATGACTGGTTGCCACACCGGCAGAATGACATGGAAGTGTTAGAGAGGGTATGGAAATATTTTACCAGGATGTTGCCTTGTTTGGAGGGTATTAGCCAGAAGGAGAAATGGAACAAACATGGTTTGTGTGCACCTGGGCACCATTGGCTCTGGGACTACCTGATAGATATTTACAAAAATTATCAGAGGCATAAGTAGAAGGACAGTTAGAAGCTTTTTTTCCAAGTCGAAATACGCATGACCGTAGGTTTTGGGTAAAAGGGAGAAAGTTCAGGAGATATGATCGGCAAGATTTTTTTTGCTTTTACAGACAGAACGTGCAAGTGCCTGGAATGCACTGATATAGGAGATGGAGCCAATAGAGCAAGGTTTCAGAGGGAGCTTGGCACAAATATGAGTGAGCAGGGAACAGAATGACGTAGAGGGTGTCGGAGCAAAATCTTTCGTTTTAACTTTAGAACGGCATCATGTGTCAGTGCAGGCTTGCTGGGATAAAGGGTCTGTTCCTGTGCTGGACTGCTCTTTAAAACAGGATATGAGTGCAGGAGTGGCAAGATGTTGACGGAATGATGACTGATGATCAACAGCCACATGCAGTGACTCACTTCTCATCAATTGCAGCTTCATACCCTCCCTCCCACAGTAGAAAACTCAATATGGAGAATTGGACATGAAAGTCAGAGCTGGTAACTGGTGACTCCATCTCGCCCCTCGCTCCTACGGCACTCTATCTTGGACACCCGCGTCTTGAGGGACACTGCACAGACAGAAGCTGCATGTACTCCACACCCACCTATGCTGGCATCTGCCACATACCAGCCTCATCATGCCATCCCAGCACATCTCCGACCCATTGACAGTACACTTTTGTACTTCAATGCTGCAGCTCAGGGTGCACTGAAAACTCTCAGTGCAATGCTGCTGCAAGGACACCGTGCTCAGGGACACACACCCAGCTCATGGACTATTCCTCTGGGCTTCTCACTCAGTGTTTCTACACCCTCAATACTGCTGCAAGGACACTGTGCTCAGGGGCACACACCAAGTTCATAGACTGTCCCTCTGGTCTGCTCACTCAGTGTTTCTAAACCCTCAATAATGCTGCAAGGACACTGTGCTCAGGGGCACACACCAAGCTCATAGACTGTCCCTCTGGGCTGCTCACTCGGTGTTTGTGCGCACTCACTTTGAACTGACTTGAATGTTCACAGAATTATTGCCTTGCATTACCCTGCCCTCAGCAATGTTTCCCCTCAACCAGAGCTACCAGACTCACCCGCCTGCTGTATTGTCTTCGTGTTGTAGTTCTGTTCGCTGAGCTGGGAACTTGTGTTGCAGACGTTTCGTCTCCTGCCTAGGTGACATCCTCAGTGCTTGCGAGCCTCCCGTGAAGCGCTTCTGTGATGTTTCCTCCGGCATTTATAGTGACTTGTATCTGCCGCTTCCGGTTGTCATTTCCAGCTGTCCGCTGCAGTGGTCAGTATATTGGGTCAATGTCGAAGTGCTTATTGATTGAATCTGTGGATGAGTGCCATGCCTCTAGGAATTCCCTGGCGGTTCTCTGTTTGGCTTGTCCTATAATAGTAGTGTTGTCCCAGTTGAATTCATGTTCCTTTTCATCTGAGTGTGTGGCTACTAAGGTTAACTGGTCATATCGTTTCCTGGCTAGTTGATGTTTATGGATGCAGACCGTTGCCTGTCTTCCTGTTTCGCCTATGTAGTGTTTTGTGCAGTCCTTGCATGGAATGTTGTACACTACATTGGTTTTGCTCATGCTGGGTATCGGGTCCTTCGTCCTGGTGAGTTGTCTGAGAGTGGCTGTTGGTTTGTGTGCTGTTATGAGTCCTAGTGGTCGCAGTTGTCAGGCTCTGAGTTCAGAAATGTTTTTGATGTATGGTAGTATGGCTGGTCCTTTGGGTTGTGGCATGTCCTCATTCCATCGTCTTTCCCTCAGGCATCTGTTGATGAAATTGCAGGGGTATCCGTTTTTGGCGAATACATTGTATAGGTGTTCTTCTTCCTCTTTTTGCAATTCTGGTGTACTGCAGTGTTTTGTGGCTGTTTTGAACAGTGTCTTGATGCAACTTCTTTTGTGTGTGTTGGGGTGGTTGCTTTCGTCGTTTAGGACTTGGTCTGTGTGTGTGTTACTTTCCTGTATACCTTTGTGGTGAATTCTCCGTTCGGTGTACTCTGTACCATCATATGTAGGAGTGGGAATTGATTGTCCTTTTCTTCCTCTCTCGTGAATCGGAATCCTGCGAGTGTGTCGTTGATAATCCGGTATGTATTCACGGACGCACACAACAGACTACACAATTACAGACAAGAAATTGAGCGCCAAAAATCGTTAATTTTAAAAACCACCTATCAGGAATGGACCCGCGCCATAGAACAGGGCGTCACCATAGGACAGAACAGAACCACAAACCGCAAAACAAGGCACTAAAAGATAAACAAAAATAGCCAAACTAACACACAACAGAGAGGACACCAGAAAGCACTCCTGGGTTAGAAATCTCTCCCACAGACAGCTCACAGAGACCTAAAGAACAATACTGAACACGGGACTCAACTACAACCACAGGGACACCAAGACAGCAGACTTCCTAGCAGCACAAGAATGCACACTCAGAAACAATGGACTGACTGAAGAGACACAACAAGCAGTGAGACACAGTATCATACCCTTGATAACAAGGAAAATACAAGCACATAACCTCAACAACAAGGCGATGGAACCAGTAAAAGCTCTAAGAAACGATAAGAACATAATCATACTACCAGCAGATAAAGGCAAAATGACGGTCATCCTGGACAAAGCAAGTACATCCAAAAAGCGTAACAGCTACTTGCAGATGCCAACACCTTTCAAAAGCGGGAGTTCTCTCCCACCCCACAGCTCACCAATAGGATAAACAACACACTGAGGAACCTACAAAAAAACGGACAGATAACCAGGCTTCACCTACAGAGAATGAAATCTGAAAGCAACAACACTGCCAGATTCTATGGACTACCTAAAGTGCACAAACCAGACATCACACTCAGACCCATAGAATCACTATTAGGGACACAATCACACAAACTGGTAAAAGAATTACAGCTGAAACTGAACCATCTGATCAGCGGATCCAGACATTCTATAGAGTCAACACAACAATTCTTGGACATTATCAGAGATATACACAAAGATAAGGAAGAAACTATGGTCTCATTCAACGTTACGGCACTGTTCATTTCTATCGACAAAACCCGAGCCAGGGAAACAATAGCCAACCTGCTGGACAGTCACAACAGACAACAAGATGAGGAACCTATCAACAAAGACGGCATACTCAAGCTACTGCACCTGTGCCTCACAACCCACTTCACATTCAACAACCAAATATATGAACAAATCAGCGTCACACACATGGGCTCATCCATCTCTGGAATCATAGCAAAAGCGGTAATGCAAAGATTAGAACAAACAGTCTTACCGCAATGTCAATGCAACCTCTGGGTCAGATATGTGGATGACACCTTTGTAATCATTAAAAACACACCAGATCATCAACGCGACACATACAGGAATCCGATTCACTAGAGAGGAAGAAAAGGACAACCAACTCCCATTCCTAGTCGTGATGGTACAGAGAACACAGAACGGAGAATTCACTACAAAGGTATACAGGAAAGTAACACACACACAGACCAAGTTCTAAACGATGAAAACAACCACCTCGACACACACAAAAGACGTTGCATCAAGACACTGTTCAAAAAGGCCACAACGCACTGCAGTACACCAGAACTGCAAAAAGAGGAAGAAGAACACCTATGCAATGTATTCGCCAAAAACGGATACCCCCGCAATTTCATCAACAGATGCCTAAGGGAAAAACAACGGAAAGTGGACATGCCACAACCTAAAGGACTATCATGCATCAAGAATATTTCTGACCTGACAGCCAGACTACTGCGACCACTAGGACTCATAACAGCATATGAACCAACAGCCACTCTCAGACAACAGCTCACCAGGACGAAGGACCCGATACCCAGCATGAGCAAAACCAACGTAGTGTACAAAATTCCATGCAAGGATTGCAAAACACACTACATAGGATAAACTGGAAGACAGAAGATCCGCATCCATGAACACCAACTAACCAGGAAATGACATGACCAGCTATCCTTAGTAGCCACACACTTGGCTGACAAGCAACAGGAGTTCGAGTGGGACAACACTACTATTATAGGACAAGCCAAACAGAAAACAGCCAGGGAATTCCTATAAGCATGGCATTCATCCACAGATTCAATCAATAAGCACATTGACCTGTACACAATTTACCGGCCACTGCAGCGGACAGCTGGAACTGACAACTGGAAGCGGCAGATACAAGTCACTATAAATGCAGGAGGAAACATCACAGAAGCACTTTACAGGAGGCTCCAAAGCACTGAAGATGTCACCTAGACAGGGGATGAAACGTCTGCAACACAAATTCCCAGCTCGGCGCAAAGAACCACAACAGGGAAGAGCTGCTATCAGGCAAATCCACATTTTGTATGTGGGAAGTGCATGTTAAATCCTGACAGCATAATCATCTGCTGAACGTCCTCCCGACTGCTCGAATTTCAATCTATTTTGTTTGAACAGATATTTCAAGGCCGCTGCATATCAGACAACAGGAAGAGATAAAGGATGATTCTTCATTGTGTCCTTTGCCGGACCAGCTTGTCTCTCATGGCACCTGAAGTCTTTATCGCGGGTCAGAGAGCTTCAAAATTAATAAAGCACTAAAGGAGGCCATTTAGATCATTGCACACCGACAAGCTCTCCAACATCACCATTTGAAAACAGAGAGAAGGGAGTGTGTGTGGCTGTGTGTGTGCGTGAGAGAGAGAAAAAATAACAGAGAAAAAGGGAGTGAAGGGAGAGAAAAGGAATGGAGAGAAAACAGAGTGACAGAGTAAGTGAGAACAAGGGGTGTCAGATGAGTGTGAAGTTAGATCAGAAGACAGCATGAAGAGAAATACACAGAAATTATATTTAGAAACTCCCACAGACTGCAAGCCCTTTGTCTGGTGCCGTACCCAGTGAGCACAATGCTATCATACCAGATCATTTATCACCAATAATATCACTGAGTTGGGATGCTGACGGCTGATCAGGATCCAAAAGAACAATAGATTGGTTCCAGGGAGAAGGTGAATTAATTTAAATATTCTGGGCTAACAGGAACTTGTAGTCCCTCTAGACACTGTGTGAGAGACAGGGCGAGAGAATCTCAGTGAGGGGGATCACTGACAGGAGGGAAATCAACACCTCAGCTGTGGGTCAAATAATGACCGATAAAGTTTGAACACCTCGTCCATGGTTTTGTAATTCACATTTCAATTCATGTAGCTCCACATCGTAAGTGTATTTTAACAAACTTGTCTCCTTGTATTTTGATGTTTTTGTATGTACAGAAATGCTTGTTTTTGGTCCCTGTATTTTGTGTTGAATAAACACATTTTATTACTGAGGAAGAAAGGACCTGTTCCGATGGGACAGTTTTCGTCTGAACCGTGCTGGGGCCAGAGTCCGAGTGAATCCTAACTAAGGCTGTAGACAGAGCTTTAAACTGATTAGGAGTGTGTGTGAGTGCCGGGTGGGGGTGCAGTTATAGAGTTTAATTAGAAGAGAGGAGGTAATGGTACAGAGCTCAGGAGAGGTTATTAAAATCTCCAGCACAGATGCAAATAGGACAGAGAGTATGGAACGTGTAAGCAATCAAACTTCAAGCACACTGGAAAAACAAACGACAATGAGTAGAGGGACCGTTAGTACAAAATTGAAGGAGTTCTGTCTGAATGCATGCAGTATAAGGAATAGGGGAAATGACCTTGTGGCACAGATTGAAATTGGTAGGTATGACATAATGGGCATACACAGAGAAGTGGCTGCAAGGGGTCAGGATATTCAAGGACATATATCCTACATATATAAGGTAGATGGAAGAAGGAGTGGATTTCCATTATTAATAAGAAATGAAATTAAATCAATAGTAAGAATTAAAGGAAGGTCAGATGGTGCAGAATTTGCATGGGTCGATTTTGAGGAACCACAAAGGAAAGACAATCACAGTTGGAGACTTGCACAGGCCTCCAAAGAGTAGTCAGGAGTAGGGGTACAAGATGCATCAGGTGATAGTAAAGATCTGTAGGAAAAGCAACGTTATAGTGATCATAGTGGGATTTCAATATGCAATTGGAATCGGAAACCAGGTTGGTTGTGAATCGCAAGAAAAGGAATTTGATAAAATGTCTACCGAATGGTTCTTTGGAGTATCATTGGTGGAGCCCACTCGGGAACAGATGACACTAGATTTTATGAAGCAAGCTAGATAAGGGAGCTTAAGGTGAAGGAAAACTTCAGAAGCAGTGATCAGAACATGGTTGAATTTATTCTGTAATATGAGAGAGAAGAAAGAATCAGAGTTAACAGTATGTCAGCTGAATAAAGGCAACTGGAGAGGCAGAAGGGAGTAGCTGAGTAGAATTGATCTAGACAGGGGTCTAGCAGGAAAGTCAGGGGAACAGCAATGGCAGGAGATTCCAGGGTTAATTCAGGAGACACTGCAGGGATTCATCCTGAGTAATGGAGACATGGTACAGGGAGGATGAGGCAACCAGGGCTGACAAGGGAAGTCCGGGATTGCATATAAGCAAAAGAGCAAGCATATAATACGGTGAAGGGCAGAGGAAATTCGAGAATTAGGGCCGAAAGAAGGCAAGAAAAAGTAAATAAGGAGGGAGAAGGTTAAATATGGGACTACCCTAACCAATAACATAAAGGAAACTGTAAGAGATTCTTTAGTTATATAAAGTGCAAAAGACAGGTAAACGTGAATATGGACCACTGGAAAAGGATGCTGGAGAGACAGTAGTGGGAAACAAAGAAATTGCTGAGGAAATTTGCATCAGTCTTCACGGTGGAAGACACGACTATTTTCCCAAGAACTGATGAGAGTGAGAGGGCAGTCCCGAATACGGTGGCCATCACCGAGAAGAACATGTTAGAAAACGGAATGGCCTGAATGTGGATAACGCACCTGGATCAGTTGAACTACACCACAATCTTGTAAGCGAGATAGTTGAAGAGTTAGTGCAAGTGGAAGTGGTAATCTTTCAGGAATGACTAAAACCACAAAAGGGCCAAGTGGCTGTATAATTGCCAACATGACACCCCGTTTAATAAGGGCGTTAGGTAGAAGATGAAAAATTGTAGACTGATTAGCCTTACCTTGGTTGTGGGTAACATCATGGAATCCATCGTGAAGAGTGGGATTTCTGATACTTGGAGGTCTTTGGTAAAATAAAACAGAGTCAGCATGGTTTCATCAAGGGGAGATCATGCCTGACAAACCGGCTAGGATTCTTTGAGGGAGGAATAAGCAGATTAGATCAAAGAGAACTAATGGATATTATCCATATGCCCCTCAAGAATCCTTTGCAAGGTGCCATGCATGAGGTTGTTGAGAAAAATATGGGTCCATGTTGTTAGAGGCAAGGTGCTGGCATGGATAGAAGTTTGGGTGTCTGACAGAAAGCAGAGAGTGGGGATCAAAGGGTTCTTCTCAGGATGGCAGCCTGTGGTCTGCCACAGTGGTCTGAAACAAGTGGTGTTTCACAAGACTCAGTGAATGGACCACAACTTTTCACTTTGTGCATTCATTATCTATATGAAGGAACAGACGGAATTCTGGCTAAGCTTTCAAACAGTGCAAAAATAAATAGAGGGACAGGTAGCATTGAAGAGGAAGTTCGGCTGTTGGAAGGTGCTCTAGCGCATTTCCTCACCTTCACACACCTCCGCCTTTGAACTCCACCCTTCTAACGACAACAAGTTAGAACCTCTCTGGTGCTCGACTTCCATCTCACCAACCTCAGGATACAATGCATCATCCTCCGCCATTTCTGCCATCAACAGTCAGACCCCACCACAAGAGATATACTTCTTTTCACTCCTATCATCAAACTGCTGAAACCATTCCCTCACAAACTCTCTTGTTAGGTCCACGCGGCCCCACCAATCCACCTTCCACTCCCCGCACCATCCCTTGCCATTGCAAGAGGTATGAAAGCTGTGCCAACACCTCTCTCCTCACCTTCACCCACGGCCCCAATGGATCCTACCATATCAGGCAGAGAATATCCTGTGCATCCAAACACCTCATCTAGTCTGCCCATTTCTCCTGGTCTCCACTACATTGGCGAGACAGGACGTCAACTTGCAGAACGGTTCAGAGAACACTCTCGGACACCCAAATCCAACAACCCCACTGCCCTGTGGCAGAATACTTCAATTCTCCCCCTGACTCCGCCAAGGCCTTGCCAATTTTCGGCCTCCTCCACTGCCAGATTCTTGCCATCTGACGTCTGAATGAAGAACGCATCTTCTGCCTTGTGACCCTGCAAACACACAGTATCAAGGTCAATTTCACCAGTTTCCTCATCTCACCTCCCTCTACCTTATCCCAGATCGAGCCCTCCAACTGAGTACTGCCCTCTTGAATTGTCCTACTTGTCCATCTTCCTTCCCATCTATCCACTTCACCTTCCATTGTGACCTATCACTATCACCATCTACCTTCATCTAGCTGTCGCCTTCCAAGCTACCTTCCTCCCAGGGCCAATCCCTCCCATTTATTTCTCTGCCCCATTCCGCCCACCCCACATTCCTGATGAAGGCTTTTTGTCTGAAACTTCGAATCTCCTGGTCCATGGATGCTGCCTGACTGGCTGTGCTTTTCTATGATCACACGTTTTGACTCTGATCTCCAGCATCTGCGGTCCTCACTTTTACCTGCTGAACGACTTTCACAGCTTTGGAGAGTGAGCAAATAAGTGACAGATGGAGTACAATGTGGGAACGTATAGGAAAGCATTTTGCCAGGATGAATAGAGGCATGGACTATTTTCTAAATAGCAAGCAAATTCAGAAATCTGAAGTGCAAAAAGACTAGGGGGCTCCAGTCCAGAAGTCTTGAAAGGTAAACTTGCAGGTTGTCAGTAGTTAGGAAGGCAAATACAATGATGGTATTTATTTCAAGAAGGTTTGGATATAAAAGCAGGGATGTACTCCTTCGGCTCTACAAGGCTTTGATCATGCCACATTTGGATCATTATGCGCAGTTTTGGGTCCCATATCTCAATAAGGATTCACTGATCCTGGAGCGTTTTCCAAAGAGATTCACGAGAATGGTGCCAGAAAATGAAAGCTTAACATATAAAAAATATTTGAGAGCTCTAGGTCTGTATTTGGTAGAGTTCAGAGGGATGTTAGGAGGTCAACTGAAACTTACAGAATACTAAATGACCTTGTATAGAAGGGATTTTTAGAAGATATATCCAATGGTAGGAGAGACTAGTACCTGAGGGGACAGTGTAATGAGAAGACCTTTTCAAACAAAGATAAGGAGAAACGTCTTCAGCCAGAGGGCGGTGAAACTGTGGAATTCACTGCCACAGAGGGCTGTCGAGTCCAGGTAATTGAGTATATTTAGGAGTGAGACAAATAGTTTCCTGACTGTAAAGGGGATCAAGGGTTACAGGTAGAAAGTGGGAGAATGGGGTAGAGAAGCTTATCAACTATCATTGAATGACCGAGCAGGCTCAATGGGCCTAATGGCCAAGTTCCTGCTCCAATGTCTTCTGGTTGTATGGTTAATATTGGCTCTCCTCATTCCTCATCGGAGATGTATCCTGGAATTTGATCTCCATATGATTTATGAAGAATAAAATTCCAATACAGATTGCTGGGAAATATCATGTTCCCTCCCTCCAGTCTCAGCAGCCATGCCCCAATATCATAATCACACTGCAATTGAAATTCAGTGAAATTTACTTCAATGCAGTTGATTGACATCGATAACATTAACAGCATGACCCGCACCTGCCCTCTCTGATCCTCGAATAACCATCTGAATTGTGTTTCACATCATTTTCTCTGTTAACATATCCATGCCATTTGTCTGTTATCACTCATGTTGTCATAGGCAATTTTCTGCCAGATTATGGACTAGAAAAGTTCTCTACATATTTTACTGACATTATAATCACTGATCAGTAGTTGCAGACTGTATGTTTCGATTTATAAACGTAGAAACTTGTTTAAGTTCTGACGATCCTTTGACATTACTGCCATACCAAAGGCAGATTGAATGATTACAAAAAATCAATCTACCATCTCAAATATTTCTTCCTATTAAACATTCTTTTGAATTTTAATAACTCAATATTGAATTCAAAGGGGTTAACTGGAGCGATTTGTTCAGTGAGTGTGATTAATATCAATCTCCATGGATCCTAATTATGGCAGTGAAGTGCTTCCATCGTTGAAAGATAAATGGGCTCTGCTCAATGTGAGTTGGACACGTAGTGTGAGTAGGAGCATCACTGACAACACTACCAGGGATCAGCAGCTCAGGAGAGAGAGAGAGGGAGGAGACATCAGAATCTGAGAACTTTAGACTGGAATGTACCAACAGTGGATCAGAATCCGAGAATATTAGACTGGAATATTTCAACAATGGACAGGGGTTTATCCTGGGGTCTTTACTGGCTTTCTCAGCCTTGGATATCATTAGCATATCGGATATTGCATATCCTTTGGATTATTCAAGGTGGTTACTATCCCATCCTTGCAATAGTTGGTGTTCCTGGTAAGTCATTATATTTGTCTACTAAACCGGGTTGCACTGATTTTCTGCTCATGATATATAAATTTTGGAAAGTGCATGTCAATGTTTTCAGTTCCAAACAAAAAATTCTTTCCTTATAAAATATAACTATCAAACTACTATTTATAAATTACTCACTGATATGCGAGAAGGACACAGAATGTTCTGAAACTCCGTAATCCATTTTGTCCTTCACAGATTTACATCTCCACGTCCTCCCCACTCACCACTCCTCTCCAAAACCACCATAATGACATCTCAATCTCGTCTGCAGTCTCAGTGCAACTTTTGAATGAACCATGATTTTTGCCTTTGTTCAATCTGGATGCAACAGTTTCAAGTGCTTTCTAACCACATGTCCATCACTAAATAATTGCTCTTGAGGATGTTTGACGTGTTCTCTGCACGTACAGGAAGACAGTTTATGGTGGTCAAGTCATTGACTCATAATCTAGAGCCACAGAATAATAGTCTGTTGATATCTCATGAAGGGAAGTGGTGGAGTTTAAAAGCAACCATTATCATTTGTTTTAAAAACCCGTCTGCTTGTCTGAAGTCCTGTAGGTAAGTCAATGTGTCAACCTTCCCTAGTCAGGTTTCCGTGTGACTTCAGTGATGAACATGTGGGTGTACTGCACCTTTAAACTACCTGACAGCACCAAGTCTTCTGAAAATAGATATAATTTAACATTTGGTCGAACAACTTGATTAACTCATTGTCTTTAGACAAAAACAAATTCAGCCAAACAGTTTAAATTATACCCCAAATGACCCACCTCCAATCAAGTTTGAATGTAATATATTGATAATCTTAAAAGCCAATGACACAATACAATAGTTTGGGGATACAAGACCGTGGAAAATTGAACAGTTGAGAGCAGAGCTGCCAAGCTACCAGCATGCAAAGACTGCCTGAATAATAGCTCCCTTAAAAGTATATTTATTGATTAGTAACTAGCGAAGCAGAATCCCCCAGGAGAAAAGAAGACAGGACTATGGAGAAGAACCCAGAGCTTCATGGCTTTGAGATAAGAAGTTTCATTTTGTAAATCTTAATTAGAAGTCTTATCGGACTCGAATTGTGGAGGGGGAAGGTAAAAGATAGGTTAGAGGAAGAAGTTGTAAATATTCGTTCGATTATTATTCTCTGTTATACTTTAAAAAATAAAGTTGTTAATTTTTACTTTACATAGTTCTTAGACTCTAGCATTATCACACATTACTGCTTTGGATAAATATTTTCTCTGTTGCTGGTTTTAATTAAGCTGGAGAATTTATCCTGTGTGGTAACACTACAAACCCCCAGCAATGTGTTTTACTCTTTACTATCCTGTGGGACAACTGAACCTGCCACTCAGTTTAAGATTGGCACAACATGTTGCCCCGACCAGTGCTGCAAACATCCTGTGAGAGAAGTACAAACGTATGGATAGCTCCCTTCCTCTGCCTGTTTCCCGTATTTGTACAGCTCATTTCCATTCAGGTAGGTGATCTTTGCATCTTTTAGGTGTATTCGATCTCATTGAAATTCTCCCCGAGCGTGATGCACATCTCCATAGGCAGCTCTGGTTCTGGCTTTATTGATGCTGGCGTACAGATATAAGGAACTTATAAATTCCATTTGAGTCGTAGTGCATAGAGAAATAATGACGTTTCATAACACAGGAAGGAAACGGCGATGTCTAAGTGAGAGAAAAGGTTTATTGTGATCATCCCTGAGAGTGTTGAGGCAGTATTTGGGGTACTGTGGATAGACTTTCTCTCAAGTCTCACAAGACTAATCCCTGGGATGATGGCAACATGAACAGTGAGTGAAGGTAAGTGACAGAATAAGGTGATTGCATTGAACATTAAGAGAGATGTACAATCACTTGTGATGTTCTAAACAGACACTGTTACGGTGATAAATTCCATGGCTTTTTTCACTCAGGTTACATGATTCTCGAAAGTTTAAGAGCCTCTGAGAACGTTCCACCCAACCACCCCCACTCCCTATTTCGATTCAGAGAGAAAGAGACAGTAGTTCAGGCTTTTGAAAAAAAAACTCTATCAACTTTAATACAGCTCAATTGGTGCGTGATCCTGCAATGAACGTCATGCTATCCATAATCCCGACACGAGCCACAATACCTTAATTATAAAAGAGTTAACTCTTCCCAGCAGCTTCTGACCTACATAGAGCACATGGGAGTGTCTTCTCGGAGATAGAAGATGCCTCCTTGAGCCTTTACACAAAATATTTGGTTCCCCTCCTCACTGTCAGCAAACCATGTAAAAGTAGCACACGTTCTACAAACAATGGAACCATGCTTAACACCCTATCAATGCAGACTCGGTTTCATTGTTTTGTCATGTTAGAGAATCAATGAAGCCCACCTGTTTCTGTATAACTATCTCTTGGGGCTGAAAAGCCTCCTCCTGGTCTCATGGAACAGGTTTAAGGGTCTGATTGGGATCTGCCTTTTCCTATTTAACAGCTCGATGTACTGACCAGACCCCTTCTCTACCTGTGGAGCAGGCAGATGGATTGAATGGGCTGTCCCTCTTCTTGTTCAGCAGTTTCCACTGGCTCAATGGCTTCCACATATCAATTTTCAACCAGCCTGGGATGCTGATTGAGCTCCTCTATTAACCGTGGAAATGTGCAGTGTCTGGCAGTGCTGTTACATGAATGTTACCGATACCTTTAACAGCACAAACCGGTCTTCCTGCACATGGACATAGGATGGTTCAGGAGCTGAGGGGCCACAAAATCTCTGAATATTGCGTGATCTTCAGTAATCATCCCTACTTCAGATCTTATGATGGGGAAAGACATTGATGTAGCAGTTGAAGCTGTTTGTGCTGAGGAGGCTAAGCTGAGGACCTCGTGCAGAGATGTCCCGGAACTGTTAGGGCTGTTGGCCACCGACCACAAGCATCTTTCTTTGTGCTCTGAAAGACCCAGATAAGTGGGAGGTTACACCTGATTCCTATTCAGCTCAAATAAGTGCGTGGTCCTCATGCCATCCTCAGTCAAATACTGACTTGATATCAAAGGCATTCACTGTTTGCTGTGCCCCTGTGTCCACCGCTCGTTCATATCAATTAGGCGACGATGTATGTGTAGGGAGTGTTTTCCTCTCAAAGCGGGTAATCAATGTCAGGAATTATCTGGGCTAGCGACTTATGGGAGCTACATCACTGAAAGTATTTAAGGAGGAGGTAGATGGAGTTTTGACCTGTCAGACAACCTAGGGATGTGAAGAATTGAGCGTTAAAAAGGAGTTAATGCCAATAGTAGATCAGCCATGATGGTAGAAAATGGCTTGATCGTCCGAATTAGCTGATCCGGTTCTTTACGTCCTCATATTCTGTAATTACAAAGTTAATGGTTGTAATTTTCCTCAACGTTCTGTTATTGAACGTTGTAATCAGACAGAGCAAAGTATTTTGTGAGTCATCTCTGGCTGAGATATGGGGGTTGTATTCACAGTGAATTTGGGCCTGTACTATGATCAGCAAATAAAGCACAAGTTGCAGAGAGGAGACACTCTGCAAAGAGACCAGAGATGTCTTTCGAACCCAGCCTGGATTTCCAAATAGCATTTTCCAACCCACACAAAACCGTGTGTGTGTGACAGTCTTGAGGGACCGAATGAGATGCTGTGTTACTGTGGATCAGGTATTTGGAGCAAGTGGCCTCCAACTGCTCCTTGCAGGAGATGTGAGTGGTTGGATGGAACAGAGGAACGTAGGACTGCGCAGCAGCAGTGTGCCATTAGACACTTTGTCACCGCTCCACCATGCACAAAGATTATGGGTCATTTGATTGTGGTCTTCCCAACACTTTTCTGTCTGTATACCATTTACTCCATTCACTTTTCTGTCAAATGTCAACAGATACAACTTTGAATAAATGTAAACTTCCAGGCACCACAAAATTCGGGGGAGGAAATTTCCACTTGGACAGACCTTTGAGCATTTCTCATTTGTGTTACAGCCAATGTTGGGGGATCACTGTTTCCTTTTCCGTACCACTCCTCCACTGGTTACACCATCTTAAATGTAACCAGTTTAATGATGTGCCCAATGATATCGGTCTCAGAGTAGGTCATTTTCGAGAAAAAAAAGTGAAAGACACAGAAGGTTGAACTCGTATCAAATGGTAAAATGACAGAGTGCCCCAAATGTTATTCTGCCTTTGAAGGTATTCTGTTCAAATAAGCTACTGGTTGTGGGATTTCTATCGGGAACAGTTGGATCTGGCTGAATTCCCTTTGTTTCAGGCATATCACTAGGATTCCATCACAAGTGGCAAAGATAACTCAGGGATTTGATAGACTGACACTTTGCTATCTGGTGGAACAAAGTAAGAGAGAGAGATCAATCGGCTGCTGCTTCTCAGGTAGGGGACATTTTTCTCCCTCTCTGTGTTGAAACACACAATAATGTCAACTGAACACCAAACTGGACCATGTGTGCTGTCCTGGAACATTCTCTGGAAAACCTGATTATGGATTATATGCAGGTGCGTCATTGCTCTTGTTGTACACAATTCCATTCAATCTCAAAAAAAGTCCCCACTTTATAATTTGGTGACATGCTTACACGTGTCTGTGTAATTTGTAAATATTGGTAGGCGACTTCATAGTATGTGCATTGATATCAATACATCTTTTTCTTCACATTTATTCTCTAGCTTTAGTCTCCCTGACAAGAGATAATATGCATCCAGCTGATACACTCTTCTGAAAGTCATGGTGGTTCAATACTATTTCTTTGCTAAGATCGGAACTGATTATCCCTCCTTACCAAAGGTCGGCATTCCAGGAATGAGAAAAGGGAAACCTCTTTGAAAATTTCAAAAATAATTATATCCTTTTATTTTAGTGTCAATACGTCAGATGTGGACTCAGCAATGTCCTGTACCGATGCAGTAAAACATTCCTGCAATTAAACCTTAACCTTTTGTCAAAAATAGCATCATTCCACTTACCTTCCAAATCACTTGCTGCATCTGCAGACTAACTTCACATGATTCATGTCCCAGGAACTGGAAAGCGCATGTATCACAGAGTTCTGCAATCTCTCTCCATTTAAATTGATTACAAATATTTTATACTTCATGCCAAAATAGACAATTTACCTCATGTTATTTCGACTGAAGTTTTGCGCACTAACCTTCCCTGTCTATAATCATATTGCTGACTCAGTATCTCAATTTGACGACACAATGAATGACCATCTTGGTGTACGAGCTAATTGAGCTCCAAGCCATTCCCTCCCCTTCCTCAAGATCATTGATACAGGTTATTGGTCATTGATAATCCCACAGTGATCTCTGAGGCACTCCATCAGTGACAGCTTTGCAGCCTGAAAATAAACATTTATCCCTACTCTATATTTCCTGTAAGCGACATATTCCCTGTTCCTGTGTAGCCGTTCAGGCCGGTTGAATGGCCTCGTCCTGGGCTGTGTAATGTACTCAACGATCTGAATTACTTAATTCTATTTTCCTCTGTAATTTCTTAGAGGGGAAGAATGGTCTCCTCCTGACTCATTGTAACGATCCTGTCTGATGGACTGGGGTGGTCCCCTAACCTGTAACAGCATCGAGGGGTGGATTGAATTAACAACACATCGGTTCGGGGCAGCAGTATATCTCTGTAACAGCCTCGATGGTGGATTGAGGGAACAACACATGGGGTAGTAGCAGCAGTATTTCTCTGTAACGTCACTGTGAGACGGATTGAGGGAACAACACATGGGGTAGGGACAGCAGTATATCTCTATAACAGCATCGAGGGTGGATTGAGATAACAACACATTCAGAATGTTCATGGCTGGCCCAATTGTCTCTGATCATCCCTCTCCTGTCTGTTCCCGATAAACATTGAATCTCCTGTCCAGCAAATATCAGTCGAGCTCAGCCTAGAATATCCTCAATAACAGCATCTTTCCTATTCCCTGAGGATGAGGATACCACAGACCACACAGCACTAAATGGAAAGGGTCATCTTTATTTCATTGTCGGACCCATTACACTAAAACTGTGCTAACCTCACATCAAATCACCACCTCTTTACATACTTAAGGATAAAATAGTTATGAATAACCATAAACGGTTCAGCCCTCCAAACCTGACCCACATTCGCACTGACTCTTTCCAGTCAAATATGGATGAAATTCAGCCTCTGCTGCATTGTCAGAAAGTGAATACTTGACAGCATAACACCACATGAGCATGAAAACAGGAGCAGAATGAGGCAATTCGGCCCATCAAGTCTGATATTCCATTCAATAATTTCTTGTATGTACCCCAAATCCATTCTCAGGCCTTCTCCCTGGAGTCCTTGATCTCTTTATACACCACAAACGTGCCGATTTGTGTCTTAATGACACTAGTGCTTGTGTCTCTGTGTGTATGTGTGTATGTGCGTGTCCGTATGTGTGTGTTTCCATGTGCTTGTTTTCTGTGTATTTATGTGTCGGCATCTGTGTACCTATGTTTCAGCCTCTGTGATTCTATCTGCGTTTGTGTCTATTTGTGTGCAACTGTATATGTCTCTGTGTGTTGCAATGTGTGTGTATGCCTATCTCCTTATATGTGTTGTGCATGTTAGTATGTTGGCGTGTTTACCAATGCATCTGTGCAGTTCAGTGTCTGCCTCTCTGTGCAGTGAGGGATCTGTTTTTGGTTGGGAGTGAATGGACTGACGTTGGAACTGACAGTTGGGTTTAAAGTGAGAACTGAATGTTGCTCTTTACTCAGTTGATGGGAAGTGGATGTTTCAGAAGCTCCACACGAGCCATCTTGATTCTGTCTGGCTCATGCCAGGTTCCTCCCCACATGGTGGGAAAAGGGGGTGTGAGGGAACAGATGTCAGGCACGCACCACCCGGCTTGGTCCTTTCTGTCCCATTCCAGACAGTTTGTCCTGGAACAGGAGAAAGGGAGAGAGGGAGGGAGAGTGGAAATGGGTGACCCTGCTGTTAGTGCTGGTGGATGTGGGGCTGGGGGGAATGGTGAGGTGTCCGGAATGGGTCAGTCGGCAGTTGTAAATCAATTAAGTATTATTAGTGTGGGGGGTATTGCGTAGGTGACAGAGAAAGTGAGGAAGAAAGTTGCTGAATTCACTAGAGAGTTTGGAAATGCCTGAGCCTTATTTGGAAATAGAGTGTGAGCCTTGTTCGGGGGTCAGTGCTATAACAGGTATACAGGGAGTGTGAAGGAACAGATAGAGTATGGTGACCCTTATCGTGACAGAGCGGGGAAGGTTATTGATGCTTGTCCTGTATCACAGCGTCAAGATGACTCTTCCGGAATGTCTTGTCCAAGTCTATCACCAATAACGCCACAGACCATGTCCCTCATATTCACTTTAAGGGAAGCTTACAAATAACACGGAGAAGCAAACATTGGTGTATTACATATCGAAACTAAAACTGTTGCAGAAATTCTGAGCGTCATATGCTCTGAAAATTAGACATGCAAATATCATGGATACTGCAGTCTTACTGGATGGTCTCAAGTTGCATCTTAACTGCGTTAACTAAGTGACTGCTCATGCTGTGAAAAATAAATTCCCTAAATGTATATCAGGTGGGTGGAAGAGAATGTATTGAACAAAACTAGAGATTTTTTTTGTCGGATTTGGTGTTGTGTGGTCAGGCGGACTAATCAATGTCCTTGCTCTGATGCAGCTTTGGAGGAGTAGTGACATTAATATGTTGTATTTTAGACGGCGTCTGCATGCAATATAGAATGTTTGTACATTTTGGTCAAACATGATGGAAGCATGGAGCCGAGAGGGTCAAGTTTGTTCCAGTGAATTGGGAAAGTACAAAATAACATTCAGTTGGAGATAAGCAATGATTGTTAGAGTCATAGAGTCCTATAGGCCCTTCGACTCAAACTGATCCATTCTGACCAAAATGTCAATTCACACTAATCCCATTTCCCAGCCATTGCTCCGTATCCCCCAATCCTTTCCGATCCTGTATTTGTCAAAATGTATTCTAAATATTGTGAATGCACCCACCTTAACTACTTCCGCTGGTAGATCATTCCATATGCGTATCAACCTGTGTGTATAAAAGTTGCTCCTCAGGTTCCCTTTTATTCTTATCCCTCTGGCCTTAAACTGATGCCCTCTAGTCCGTGATTGTCCAATACCAGAAAGTAAAGGCTGAGTGCATTCACTCTATCCATGCCTGTCATGATCTTATACCCTTCAATAAGATCCTCTCCCCAGTCTCACACATGCAAAAGTAAAAAGTCCTAGCTTTTCCAACCTCTCCCTCTAACTCAGAGCCTTGAGTCCTTGGCAACATGCTTGTAAATTTCTTCTGCACACATTCCAGTTTAATAACATCATTCCTATAGCAAAGTTAATAAAATGAACATAACACTGTAAGTATGGCCTCAACAGTGCCCCGTATTCTGAAGCATAGCTCCCCAAATTCTCTACTGAGTGCCCTGACTGATGAATGCCAGCGTGCCAAAAGTCTACTTCATTGCTCTGTCTACCACTGAATTAACTTTCGGACAACCATGCACCTGAATTCCAAGGTCCCTCTGTTCCACTACATTCCTGAAGATCCAGCCATTCACCATAAAACTCCGATATTGAGTTGAGTTTCTAAAATGCAAGAACTTACACTGATCTGCATTAAAATCCATTTACCATTTCTCGGCCCACTTCCTCAGCTGATCAAGGTACTTCTGTAAGTTCTGAAATTTCTGATAACCTTTGTCATTCTCCATGTAACCGCCTATTTTATTGTCACTTTCAAAGTTACAAATCATGCACGTACATTCTCATGTAAATTATAGATATATGTAATATATAGTGGTGCCAGCATCGCCCCGATGCATTCCATTAGTCCCAGGCCTCCAGTCTGACAAGCATCCTTCCACTATTACTCTTTGCTTCCTACCGTCAAGCCAATTTTGTATCCAACTTGGCAGGTCCTCCTCAATTTCATGCGATCTAACCTTCCAGAGCAGTGCAACATGTGGAAGCTTATTGAAGGCCTTACTTGAATCCATATAGACGACGCATACCACCCTGACCTTCTCAACGTTGCTGGTCAAAGAATTCGAACCCATTTGTGAGCTATGGTGTCCGATGTACAAAGCTCTGCTGACTTTGATGATAGACTTTTGCCCAAAACGTTGATTTTCCTCTTCCTCGGATGCTGCTTGCTCTGCTGTGCTTTTCTAGAACTACTCTAATCTTGCTCCGAATCACACCCTGTCTTTCCTAATGCACGTATATGTTATCTCACAGAACCTTTTCAAGTAAGTTACCTGCTACAGATTTTAGGTTTAGTGGTCCATAGTTCCAAAGTTTTTCTTTTTGGCCCTTCTTGAGTAAGGGCACAGCATTCGCAACCCTCCAGTCCTCCGGGACCTCACCTGTTGGCCAGCGATGATGCAACAATATCAGCCAGGGCTCCCACAATTCCTTCTCTGTCCTCCTGCAGTGTTCCTGAATATATCTGGTCAGGACCAGGAGATTTATAGAAATAATGCAAAGTCTGAATAATACGTCTATTTATTTCAGGTATAAACACCAAAGAAAGGGAAAGTGACACAATAATGATTAACATAACAAATTAGAAAACGTATTAATAATAGGAAGTGGCTTCGGAAGAATTTCAGTCATTGTGGAAACCTGAGAACTCTCAGAAATTCACGATCTAGAAACAAGGGCCATGAAATTGATAAGGAAATCAAAAACAGAACATGAATGCTAACAAACAAGAACAAAAACACTGCATAAATCTACAATCTGTATTTCAAAGGAAACAAAGTAAAAGCAAGGTCAAATATGGAAATTGGTAACCGGGAGAGGAGAGTTTATTGTGAAAAACAGGGAAATGGCCAAGAAAATAATCAATTACTTTGCATCTGTCTGCATGGATGAATATCCACAAAATCACCCATTAATACCCAATGATCATGTCGGGCTTGTGCAACTGAAGACATAAGTCAACTTATATCAGTAACAAGGTGATATTTGAGAATGTAGCTGGATTGAGCATTTCTAAGTCTAACAGACATAATGTACTTCATATTAAACTGTCTGACATAAATCGGCAATAGAAATATTAATTGCACTGTCGATGACTGTGTTTCATTTTCCTGTGCATTCTGCAGTTTCTGGAAGCCATTGTGGATAAATGGACGTTAGCAAACGTGGTCCAAGCACTATAGATTAATGGAAGGAATCCAAGCATTTATCAAGGAAAGGAGACATAGTTTGGAGAACTGCCGAACAATTAACTTGACATCTGCAAGTTGGAAACTGTTGGAATCTATTATACGGCATGTGATATTGAATATTTAGGAATGAATAGCAACAAGGGAGAACATCCATATGTATTTCTGACAGATGTCAAACTCGATGTGCTATTAGTTTTTTGACCCCATCAACCACTCTTTGAGAAAAGAAACAGGAAGTGACTTCGCCACAGGAAATAGCATCATCAACGCAAAGAAATCCAAACATATAAATGGAAAGCAGGAATTTTAAGGATTGTTCCGCATGAGGTCCACTGAAGATGTTACCTAGTAAGATAACGAAACGTCTGGAAATGTAGCGAGCAAACCTACATCCATTGTGTAAAGTGTTGGTGACCCAATCTGAGAAAGAATATACTGACCACAAAAAAGTGCAATGGACATTGTCCAGATTAATCCCTCAGATGGCGAGATTGCCTGATGAGGAAACTCAGCCTGTGTTCATTCGACTTTGAAAGAATGAGAACAGGGTCACAGTGAAACTTGGAAACTTCACAAAACATATGCCAAGTTGTAAATAAACAGTACGTTTCCCTGGCTGTCAGTTCCACATTCAAGGCAAATAACTGCAGTTTAAGTAACAGACCATTTTAGACTGCAATAATGAGGAAATCCTTCACTTGGTGAGAACTGCCTAAAACAGGGGCATAGAAACCTGCTGATAGGGCAAGATTAGGGAGAATCCACAGATATTCTGCAAGAGTGTCAAGCCGAAAAGAATAACAAACGAATAGGTCGGAGTCATTCGTGACTTGCCAAGTTGCATCCAAATCACCTTACTGTTAGGAGACAGAGGGTAGTGGTTGAAGGCTGTTAGTGTGACTGAGACCGATGTCCAATGGTGTATCACAGGGATCAGTGCTGTGTCCCTTATTATTTGTGATACGGAGGTGTTGGTGTTGGACTGGGGTGGACAAACGTAAAAATCACATAAAGCCAGGTGATAGTCCAGCAGGTTTATTCAGAGACACGAGATTTCAAAGTGCACAACCACCTGATGAAGAAGCAGCTCTTCAAAGCCAGTACCTCCGAATAAACTTGTTGGTGTATAACCTGGTGTTGTCTCATCTTTAACCTGATTATTTGTGTTATTCATAAATGATGCAGCTGTGAATATAGACGGGGGCGGCGGGAGTGTGACAACTAAGTTTGTGTTTGATACAAAGATTGGCCGGGTGGTTTGGCAGTGAGGAGGAAGGTCTTATGTTACAGGAAGATACAGATGGAATGGTCAGATGGATGGATCAATGGCAGATGGAATGTAACCCTGATAAATGTGAAATGATGCACTTTGGAAGAGGAACTGGACAGGGGAGAACTCAATGAATGGCAACACACGAGGAATCTCAGAGGGTGCTTCTCCACAAATCCCTGAATGTGACTAAACTGGATAATGCACAATTTGAGAAAGCATAGGGTACCGTAGACATCAAGGGATAGATTATAAGAGCTATGCGGAAGTTTGCTTTTGCCAAGATGGAATACTGATTGTAGTTCTCGGAGCCACATTACAGGAAGAATGTGATTGTAGTGGAGAGTGCTCAGAGGAGATTCACCAAGATGTTCCCTGGGTTGGAGCATATTAGCTATGGAGAGAGGCTGGATAAGCTCGGGCTGTTTAGTTTGGAGGAGAGAAGGCTGAGTGGGCCGAGTTTCAGAAGGATAGGTTTACGAGGGACATGGACAGGATGGATAGATACCAGCTCTTCCTTTTAGTCGAAGGGCGAAGAACAATGGAGCACATTTTAAAGTGAAGGATTTGAGATGTGGAGAGGAATTGAGGATTGTTTTTCACTCAGAGGGTACTGGGGTCAGGAATGCACTTTCTGAGAGAAGGACTGTCATGGTAACTTCACAACCAATAGAAAATACACGGTTGTGAACTTGAAATGCCATAAGATTCACGGTTAGTGTCTTGTGTCGGAAAGTGGGGCTAAAGTAGACAGTGCTGTATTGTTGATGGGACAAAGTCTGTTCTTCTGTGTTTGTATGGCTGTGGAAGGTCAATCATTGAGTAGCTTAAGGTAGGAATTTATGCGTTTCTGAACAAGGGTTTTAAGATTGAACTTGTAATATCTTCTGAAAATATGTCAATGGCAAAATTACGGCGTAAAATAGGTGCAGCTTTCTTACAGTCTGATACCAGAGAATTGAGGACAGGGAAAAGGCAGAACTGTGGACCAAATACTTCAGTTATGTCTTCACATAAGAAAACGAAACAAAAAAGAAAGCTTCCCATCAAAACTAGTGAACATTAGTCTGTTTAGAAAAAGGGAATAGAATGAAATTAGCAACTGAACAGTTTTAGAGGAAGTATTGGAACTGAAATTAATGAGCACAGACAAAGTCAACAGAAATTGATCAAATGGGAATCATATTTGAGAAAATGCCTTTAGCATATTATGGAGAACCAATCAATAAGATATGTGCATATTGAGAAAGATTTTTGATAAAGCCTATTATGCATATTAAAATCCTATGGGACTGGGATTAATATGGTTTTAGAATGGGAGAGCTGGCAGGAAGCAGTGAGTAGAACTAAAACAATGTATTTTTTTGAATGGAAGGCTTGGAGGATACAGCATGGGTTGGGGTTTGGGCCCCAGCTATTCCAAATACACATCATATATTTGATTGAGTGAATCAAACACAAGATTTTCAAGTTTGCAGATGGCACTAAACAATATCATATTGTGAGTGGGTGTGCAGGATGTCAAAATGCTTCAAGGTGATTGAGACAAGTTAAGTGTATGGGCAAATACGTGGCACATGAGGAGCAATGGGGAGGGGAGGCGTGGAATATGTGATATTGTGACCTTTGATGGGAAAAACAGAACTGGAGCCTATCATTTGAAAGGGCATTGCATGAAAAATGTTGATCCAGAAAGGAACTTAAGCTGCATTTTTTTTCTTCTGTGCAGCCCTCAAAGGTCAGTGTAGGGCAATGAGATCTGAATCATGAAGTCAATACTGGTAATGGCAATGGCACGCTGACCAGTGTATACAGAGCAAACAAGTGGGGAGCTGTAACATTCAAAAAGGATCTGGATCTCCCTGTACACCAGTCACTGAAAGCAATATTGCAGGAGCAGAAAGCAGATAGGCAGATAAATCGTGTATTCATCTTCATTTCAGGGGGATTTGAATACAGGAATAAGGGTGTTTTACTGCAGCTGTACAGGGCGTTGGTGAGACCTCATCTCAAACATTGTGCAGTATTATGTACAGTTTTGGTCTCCTTACCTCATAAAGGACAAACCAGACATTGAGAGAGAGCAGCGAAGATGACCAGACTGATCACTGTTGTGCGATCAGAATCTGGGGCGGCCGGGCCTGAATTCCATGGGCTTTAGGAAAATCAGTGGATACATCAGTGAAATATATAAAACTCTGTCAGGACAAGACAGATTGGAAGCAGGGGTGACAATTCCACTGGCTGGGACATCAAAACAAAGGGCCGCAGTATTAGGTACAGACAGACCACTCTGCGTTGAGATGAGAATAAATGTCTGCACTCAGAGATTGGTGAACCTGTAGAAACCAAGGCACTGATTATAAAAAAAATGGATTTCTGGAAACTAAAGGGATAGGGAGAGAGCAGAGTATGGTATGAAGATAGAGGATCAAATATCATTACAGGTTGCTCTCCAATAACGTGGTAGCTGTGTTCCTGTGCATCACTGTGTTGCAGAAAATCATGCAATATTGATAATGTGGTCTATGGGAAAAGAGAATAATGGCCGATCCACAAAATATCAGTAAAAAAACAAAATTAAAGTTTATCTAACACACACACTTGCACAGTCTCATTAAACCTTTAAATAATAAAAGATCATGAAATAGTGCTGTAAATGCAACACTTTCACAAAACAGTCATTGGCTACATCCCTGTACCTTTCACCAAATTCTTCGCCAGAAAGTGCGCAGGGCTGACTGACCACGTGATGCTAACATGGAGTTCCATTTCTCCTCAAGATTCTCCCCCGGTTTGAAATAAAGTTCCTTCTAACTGGAGAGAACACTTCCCCGTTTCAGTCCCAGGTTCAAGGCTTTGCAGAGCGGATTGCATTCCTGTTTTAGCTGAACACTCAGAGGTTGCATTTTGCAGACAGACGATCCTGAAGCTGGGTTTTGTTGTTGAGCTGGTGCCTGGCAAGGAATCGCGTCACAGTGAGCGGGAGCTCCCTTTATAGAAAAAAGGTGCACAATTCACAAATCGCATTGCAGTCAAAGCACGTTTAGTAAACCCACGTTATCAGAGAACTGCTTGAATATTGAATCGAGGAGCAAGATTGATGGACTGAAGGGACTACAACAGTTCTTATTTTATATTTCACAATGTTTAAACATATTAATGGATCTGAACACTGTGTCGGGAAAACTGCATTGAGGAGATTTTCTCAATGAACGAGAATGGGGAAGGCTCAATGTGTTGAATGGCCTACTCCTTTCCCGATGTTTCCGTGCAGCCTGTGGGAAAGCTCTGGAAATGTTCTCACAACCTCTCAGATGTTAGGAAGGAGGACTCTGCAGCGTCAACAGGACTGTGATTCCCGTTCTCTTTTCTGATATCGAGGCTAGTGCTGGGTATTCTGTCTGGTTTTATCCTTTAGGACCTTGGAGCAGTATGATACAATTGAGTGTCTTGCTTGGCCGTGTCAGGGACCATTGAAGACTTTATCACGTGGCTCAGTGTCTGGAGTTATTTTTAGCTCAGGCCAGGAAAACACGGGAGATTCACTTCCTGAAAGTACGTTGTGGAAGGAGATCGAATTTTAAAATCAACATTGGATGCAAGGTCACTTTTACCATCACCAGATTCTAGATCATGATATTTTATTAATGTTTTTAACTTCCACCAGCTGCCCTGAGCATTATCTTGTATTGGATTAGCAATCCAGTGACATTTCCACAAAGGAACCTATCGGAAATCACACTGAGCGGGTTATTTCTGTACTGCTTGACAGCTCTGTCAAAATGAACTCCCACCAATGTGATTATCCTGAAGGCACTGAGGGAGTGTTAAATGGTCAGAATGTAAGTATTAATCTATTAGGGGACGGGATATAGTTGAGTAATTTTCCACATTGCCAGTGAGTTTTCAGAGTTGGAGCTGGAATGGAAAGGCTTCCCCAGATTCACGGCTTGTTGTGCAGCACAAGTCTTCAGTACCATTGCGGAAATGGTGTCAGGGCCCATTGCCTTTGTCGTATCTACGTGTCCAACTGTTTCTTCATGTCAAATGCAGTGAATCGAATTCGTTGAAGACTGGCATCTGTGATTCTGTGGGCATCATGACGAGGGTGACGTGGATCATCGATTCAACACCTCTGGCTGAGGATGGTGCAGATACTACCATATTTTTTGTCTTTTTCATTAATGTGCAAGGCTGTTCTATTACTTAAAATGGGGATATTTGTGGAGTCCTTTCCTCCAGTAAGTTGTTTAGTAGTACACCGATATTTATGTCTGGATGTTCCAGGACTGCGGAGTTTAGATCTGATCCGCTGGTCTTGGGATCATTTCCTCCTCTCTATCAGATGTTAGTTCTGCTGTGTGGAATGAAAGCATTCAAGTGCGGTAGTTTTAATGGTTTGTCATCAGCTATAGGTACACATGGTCTTGATCTTGGCTATGTTCACCCACACACATCACTGAATCATCACTTGGCTTGGTGGTAATTGTAGTCTGATGGAATATCCTGGGGAAAATGATACAGATTATGTTTGAATACAATCCTGCTTCTATTTCTGCTGTTGTCAAAAACATCACGTGATAGCCCAGTTGAGCTGCAATATCTGCAATTCAATTCTACTGACTGTCCTCCAGTTCACATCGAGACCCATTCACCCATCAGCTGTGAACTCAGTGACATCACCTGGTTTCTGATGCGGTAATACTTCCATTTTCCTACTCTCGTTCTGCTGAGGGTCCTTCCTCGGTGTCATGCTTCCAATTTGTCGCATTACTCAAACCCTTTAACATATTCATCTGAATCTTCTCCTTTATCTTAATGTCATCTTCTGCGGTTGAATTGAATGTGTTTCTCTCTGGTTTCTCCCTGACCATGATGAAGAGCTCTTTGGTGTCAGTGATGCCAGCCATATGTAGTTTCAGAGCCAATGAATGTGTGCACTTTGCATGATCATTCAGTTCCCAGGGTACGACGCTCCGTGTTGGACAGGGCGTTTGAGAAGCTTTCACGAATTGGAACTTGTTCAAAAATTGCTGAAGAAACAAACCAGGTGTGCGGGCGTCTTTTGTAGTGAATGTAGAGTTAATCTTTTGGGTCCAGTGACCCTTTCACGAAGCTCTCGATTTCTCCAGCAATTTTTGTGTTTTTAGTTCCAGTATCCTTCGCTATTTCTTTAATAAAAATTTGCGCTGTGCCCATTCGTTTCTGGAGAAACCCAGCAGGTCTGGCAGCATCTGCAGAGACAGAGAAACAGAGTTAGCCTTACAAGTCCGTGTGACTTTTTCAGAACTGAAAAAGGTTGGAAACTTGGCTTTTTAATACCTTGCAGGAGTTGGGGATGCATGACTTGGAAAAGAGGGCATGGCATAAGATAAACGGGCTATTAGCAGTTGGGAACGAGAAGATGATGCAAATGAGTTTAAATTAAGATGTGAATGGGGGAAAGGGGTTCTCTCTAACTGAGTGTAAGATAAGGAAAACACAACCACACAAGGTCACAGAGAGAACAGGAGAGAGAATGTTGACCATATAGATCTAGCAAGAGATAGGTTTTCACTCTATAGATCATCACCTCCTTCACATTAAGGAATTCAGGTGCTTGACCTCTTATTGGCACTAGTAAGAGTTTCATGTTGCCTTAGTTTTGTGACATAGAACAAAACTGACAGTATGAAATTTGGGCTGTTTTCTTTACCTGCCATCTTCATAATTCTTTCAAATTTGAAATGCTTATTGTTAAACATTTTATCTTGAAGTTAGTATCAGATAGAGTGAAGGAGGTTGAGGGCTGAAATTCTCGAAGTTTGGGAGATATGGATAGGGTGAATAGCCAAGGTCTTTTCTGCAGGATCAGGGAGTTCAAACATAGACGCGTAGCTTTAAAGTAAAAGAGGGAAAACTTGAAAGGGACAAAGGGGCAACTTTATTTACACAGAGAGTGAGGTAAGTATGGAATGAGCTGCCAGAGGAACAGTCGTAGATGCAAGTACAGCTACAATATTTCAAAGACATTTGGACAAACATATGAATGGGAAACGTTTAGAGGCATATGGGCCAAGTGCAGGCAACTGAGACTAGTTTAGTTTACAAAACCTGGCCAGCATGGACAAATTGGACCAAATGGTCTGTTTGTGCACAATATGACTGTATGAATCTAGGAAGCAAGAAAGATGTATGAAAAGATATGATGTAATAAATTTGCAAGAAATATAAAGGCAAGCATCACAAGCTTTTCCGTCTGTTAAAGAAAAGCTTAAAAATGTGTTTGTGAGCAGAGGCAGAAGTGCAGTCAGGAAAGTACATTGAGGCGATGTGGAGGGCCTCCAGGGAACTGGCGACAGAGAACAGGTAAATAACTTACATCAGTATTTTAAATCGTTCCTCATCGGGAAAGTATGCATTTAAATGGTATAAACAAAATGGCAATAGGAGGGAATTTCTTGAATTGTCTGTAAAAAAAAAAGTAACAAGGTTTTAAACTAACAGATAAGAATAAGGATAGCAGGTCAACAGTTAATTTTAAAAGAAGTGGTCACAGAGTGACTAGCAGCACTGTGTGAAATATTCCATAACAGTCTGGATTACAGGAGTGTTCCAGCGAAACTTGAGACCCTCCAATGTGGTGTCTGTCTTCAAGAAACGAATGAGACAGAAAGCAGGAACCATTTTGCCTAAGTATTATTGCTGGGAATCTTCTAGAGTTGGTAAGGAAGGAATTGCAGGGCAGTTAGTAAAGTTAAATCCAGAATTGACATGGTTTTGTGAAAGGGAAACTACTTTTGTTCTGTAAAATCATATATTATTTTCTGGAGATCCCTGAGAATGTCAAGATTAGACTCATGCTGGAAAAGCACAACAGGTCAGGCAGCATTCAAGGAGCAGGCAAGTCAATGTTTTGGGCAAGAGCCCTTCATCAGGAACTCCTGAGAATGTGACAAACAGTCTTCATAAAGGGAACTGGTCAACATGAGGCTTTCCAGAGATTTTCCACAAGGTATCACAAAATAAACGTTCTGACACAACACAGAGGCTTTTAGTTTGATGGATAATATATTAGCATGGGATGACGGTGGGTTAACATATATAAATCGGAGAGTCAGGATTAATGGATCTTCATGATAAAGGTGTATCTACTGGATTATCACAAATATCAGGCCGATGGCATCAGTTATTTACAATCTACACTGATAGCCTGACGGCGGGAGCTGAGTTTGTAGATGACACTGAGAACCAAAATTCAGGCTATTATTTAATGGAGAGGACTCCCAAATAAAGGAGCAGTAAAAAGGGATTGGAGTGTTCCTGTGCAGGAAACGTAGCGTCAGCATGCTGATGTTGCAAGTAACTAGGTTGGTTCATGAGGCGGGTTCCTGGCATGAAAGCGTTGATTTATTGGGTGCATCGAAAATGGTGAGGCGATTATTCATTGCGGTTGAAATGCATAAGGGTGATATTACTGAAATGTACAAGATACAGAGGGGCATGACAAGGTAAATGCTGAGAAGGTGTTTCCCCTGAGCCTCGAACTCAAGGAGATAGATACCAAATAAGGAACACCAATTTCAATCTTCTCTCAAAGGTAGTGAACGTCTGAAATTCCCTATTCCAAAAGAGTTGTGGAGGGATACAACGAATTGCGTGGGAAAGCGGAGTTCAGTCCTGGAGCCGATCAGCCATGTTCTTATTAAATGAGCGTTCAGGCTTGAGGGGCCGAATGGCCGAATCCTGTTCCTTTATCTTGCATTCTATGTTATGACATTGGAAAGTAACGGGTTATTTTCCTGGAAATCGTATTGTACAATGTTGCATTCAGGAAGAGCAGAAGATTTGTTTGAGTTAACCCTTGGTGGGGTATGGTGGCTGTATTCACTGGGAATCTGGGTCTGGAACATGACTCACATATGGAGCAGAAGTTACAGAGAGGGGAAGCCTGGAAAGAAGGATTGCGGTTGGTGGTCACTTTCTGACCCAGCCTGGATTCTACAAGTACATTTCTGAAACTGTGCCTAACCATTGGAGTGGTCTCGATCTGCCCCTGTGTAGCAGGTCCCAAGGGCTGAGTGGAACATCAGAACACAGGGCTGAGGGACACAAGTGGGCCAATCGGTCCTATGACACTACTCCACACGTGAATAAGGTCGTGGCTCATCTCATTGTGGTCCCAGCTGCACTTTTCCCTCCATGCACCATTATCCCTGATTCATCTGTCTATTAACAATCAGACGAGACCAGCCTTGCTTTAATATAAATATTCAACCATCCCAAACTTCTGAGAAAAGTAATTCCCATTTTAATGAAATCCAACTTTGAGAATTTCTCCTCAATCCGGTTCTGACTGAAGTTGGAGGGTGTCAACAGTTTCCTTTTCTAGTCCCAATCCTCCACTGCTCATAACACATTTTAAATGTAACCAGGTTGTTGATATTATCGATTATAAAGGTTTCAGACTGGGCCTGATTCAGTGACAGGAACAAGTCAGGCAGATTTCTTTCATCAGCCGCAGGTAACTAATAGGGCTAATGGAGCAGTATGGTGGATTTGTGGTTAGCACTGCTACCTCATATCAGCAATGAACTGAGGTCAATTCGGACCTTGTCCGACCCTCTATGTGGAGTTTGAACATTCTTCCCGTGTCTGTGCAGGTTTCATCCCAGTTCTCCAGTTTCCTCTCATATTCCAAAGGACGTGCAGCTTAGAGTAATTGGCCATGCTAAATTACTCGGAGTGACCAGGAATGTGTCGGTTAAGTGAGTTAGTCATGGGAAATGCAGGGTGACATGGATAGGGTAGGGGGAGAGGTCTGGATAGGATAATGTTCGGTGAATTGGTGTGGAGTCGATGGGCAGAATGTCCTGCTTCCACACTGGAGGGGTTCTATGACAATGACTTCAAGTTTGGACTATGCAAACACCCAGTGAGTATCTAGTTGATCCATTCACCTCAAGGCATTGTATATTTCAATAAGATCAGCTCTCATTCCAAGGGTAACCTGTAAAAGTCTCCATATTGTCAGCCCTTCATCCATGGAATAAGTGAAGGGAAGCACCTCTGAACTACTTCCAATATTATTATATCCTTTCTCAGATAAGGATATAAAATTAAAACTAATCTCACACACCGATGAGTCGGTTTATGTTCATTTATGCTCAATCTTTCCTGCGAGGCAGAGATATTGAATATTTTTGAGGCAGTTTCACGAATCACAAAGGAGTCAAGGATTATCGAGGAGTGGGCAGCAATGTGCCTTGTGGGGAAAATGTAGACATTGTTACTGAATGACACGGCTCCAGAATAACCAGGAATTAAAAGAAATGATAACATCGACAAAGTTTTAAGGGGGCAACAAGATGGCAGCGATATGAAAGGTCTGCTTTGCTGTGCTCTGAATCACAGTGGTAGTCTAACCTACCTCACCACAGTAATTTACTTAAAATTGAACACGAAATGATCTATAGAATCCTTACTAATTTCGTTTTGTCAAGTGGAAATGACAAAACACGGGAAAGGATCGAGTAAGTCCCAACATGCAGGGCAACGTCAGGAGCATCGAGCATGCCTGAGGCTGAGCTGTAACCCCCTCTGCTCGTTCAATGGACCCATTTACCCACCAGACCTTAGTCACCGAGTTCACCAAGTCACCTGAAATGATTGAATCTATGATTGAAGAAAAGTTCAGCAGTCGGCTAGAGCCGCTCTCAGCCGTGCTCCAAAAACATGACGAGCAACTTGAAAACCTTGGAAACAGAACGGATGAGGTCGAGCGCCAAACTGCAGGGGCAGAGGCTGTGATCGATTCCTCTAAGGAGCGGATCCTCGCCCTTGGAAAACATATCTGTACCTTAACTGAACAAGGTGACGACCTCGAGAACAGGGCAGAATGAAGAATGTTCATATCATCGCTCTGCTGGAGACATAAGGTGCTCAGCCACTGATTTTTTTTTGATAACTGGCTGCTGTGATTCACTCACTTCGAAGCTGAAGAGGGACGGGTGAAGAGTTAGACAGTTCGTCGGGTTACGGAGGGCAGGACATACTCAGACCTGTCCTTGTGCGATTACGTCGTTGCAGGGCATTCAAAGACTTATGGAAGCTTCCAGAATACAGAGAAAAGATCCGACAAGGGCTCCAAGATTATGTTCTTCCAGGTCTTTTCAGCGGCCGTGATTCAGAAAAGAAAATCTTTTGATGATATCAAGAGAAGACTTAGGGAAGTTGAGATTCAGTATTCCTTAATGAACCCAGCGGTGCTCCATATCCTTTCAATAGATCCACGCACTGGTTAATCTTTCCAGTAGATACATTGACTCTCCAGAGAACGCAAAAACTTTGTGGACACTATAAATCAAACTTGGATGCTTTAATGGATATCGATAATCGTGCTTCTCTCGTTTTAAAGGAAGTTTGTTGAATCTTTCTGGTATTAAGTAGTATTAAATTATAGTCGGGGATGGGTAGAGTACACACTTTTAACTTCACTAATATTACTACTCGTTTTTCTCTTGCTTTGTTTGTGTGTCAGTTTCGGCTAAAGCTGGAGGGAGTTATAAGCTGATCGTGATGACTGAATGCCTACCTAAGGGCAGTTCAATCCCGATGTTTGTGATTAATTGCCCTGGATGCAGTATTGATAATGGGGCAGAAGGTAAAGAATCGTGATGTGCAAATGTCCCCAGTGGGCGGCGGGTAAATGCCCCTCCTGAGGGCCATTGGCACTTTGTATCTTTTTTGGGTTGTCTTTGTATGTATTTAGTTGTGGAACGTTTTGAGAGCTTGTTAGTTTTAGTAGCTTTAGTTAGTATGTTATTTTAGGCTCTATGAGTGTTTTTTCATTGATGCTCAGCTATTTGTAATTTGAGTTCTTCCTCTCTGAAATTCAAATGTTGTTCCAATGTGTTATGGTTAATGTCATGTATAAATGGTGTATCTGGAGCATTAAGGGTAGCTAGCTAAGAGGAAAAGGGTACTTTCTAGCCTTAAAATGGAGAGGGTGGATATTGTCCTATTGCAGGAGTTGCATCTTGATGACAAGGAACATTTCACTTTACAGCAGGGTGGGTTTGATGGGGTTTATTTCTCGTCTTTTGATACTAAGAGTAAGGGTGAAGCCATACTGGTGAGGAAGAATCTTCCATTTAAATCATTATGTTGTATTCTCAATAGATATACCTCAAAGATATATGGGGATGAAAACTGAATTTTGAATGTTTTTTGGACCCTGACGCACAGCCTTAAATTCCTGATAGATGCATTTTTCAAATTAAGTAATCTTTCTTCGCAGCACATTATTGGAGGAGGGGATTTCAATTGTCATTTGCACCGACGGTGGACAGAATGGCCAAAAGCCCCCAGTACCATCTTAACAATCTAAGCAATTTTTATGTGGAGCTGTGGCTGGAGGATGTTTGGAGGCAGATCCTGTTCATGTATCGAGATTTTACTTCCTTCTTTAATCTGCAGAAAGGCCACACGAGGGTTGATCCCTTGCTCACCTTGCAGCAATCTTCGATTCGTGGTGTTCTGTACAATTGGGAATATTACCATTTCTGAACATGCAACAGTATACTTATTGGTTAAGTTTAAGGGCAATATAGCAGGTTCGAGACACGGGAGAATGGATCCCTTTATTCTTCAGGATTGTAAGTTCATTGACTATTTCTGTAATGAATTCAGATCTTTCTTAACCATTAATTCAGATTCAACCAGTAACCATCCATTCTGTGGAAAATTGCTAAGGCCTATGCCAAAGGAATAATTATTTCTTAGGATGCGGCAGAGGTTGGAGCAGGAACGCTTCCTCCAGGCACAGTTGAAGGGAACCGAGAGGGCACACTGTGATAAACGCTCCGTGGCTAGGCTGCAGAGGATCACAACGCATTGGTCTACAGTGAATTCTGTGCTCACACAGACAGCCAAAAAGGAACGTACTTCTGCAAAATAAAGGCTGTTTGAGCATGGTGATAGGCCCGTGCAAGCATTTAGCCTATCTTATGAGTAAAAAGAGAGCCACAAAGCCATTACCTCAATTAGAGAAGGTACTGGAACCCTTAGCTGCAATCCGATAAAGGTTAAAGCAGCGGTTAAGTCGGATTTTACTCCGACTTACATCAGACTGATCATTATGAGGATTAAAATGGAGTCTTTCTTCAAGAACTTGGATCTTCCAGGGGTTACCCCAAATGAGTGTCTTGCCTTAATGCACCATTGCCAGTGCTGGAGAGTATAAAGCAGCTTCAGGGCGGAAAGGCGCCAGGTCCTGACGGATTTCCAAGTGAACTTTATGAGGAATTTATAAACATATTGTCAGGGCCGATGCCTACCATGTTAGTCACTCACATGGTCACGACTGACTTCCACCAACCTTAAGAGAGGTTCATGTCTCTCTTATACTTAAGAAAACCAAGACACTGAAAGACTGTGCTTCTCAGAGGTCCAGTCACTTTTACATATTGACTTCAAAATCCTGCCTGATACCCTTACATTATGGCTGGAAAATGGGGATCTTTCCATTGTCAAACTGGACCACATCAGCTTATAAAGAGCTGCAGATACACCAGTAATATTAGAACATTACTCAATATGGTCCAAGCGTGTCCAGAACAAACTATATAGGTAAGATCCCTTTAGACACAGAGAAGGCAGTTGATTGGGTTGAGTGGCTGTATGTCTTCTATATATAAGAATGGTTTGGTCGAGGCAAAGTTTTTATCAAGTGGGTGAGGCTCCTTGAAAGCGATCCTCTGTCCACGTTTCTCACCAACGTTTTGAGATCCTGTAACATTAATATTCCAAGAGGCAGTCCAAGGGAGACCACTTTGCTCAGTGTTGTTTACGTTGGTCATTGAGCCACTGGTAAATGCCATCTGCAGGGACCCCAACATATCTGCCCCAGAAGTGGGAGAGAAGTCACCTTAATACCATGAATGTTACAAAGTCGGAGGCCATGTCTATGGGCGATGTTGGCGAAATACCTAAAGTCGATGGAGAAACCTGGTTTCTTTTTTCAATGATCCCGGAGGTATGGGTATATTCCCTATTTAGGTATATTCATTAATCCTATCATTGAATTTATATTTAAGTGGAATTTGTCCATTTGTTTGGCAAACTTAAACAGACTTTTGAAGATTGGAGGCACTTCCAATATCCTGGCTAGATTGGATAGCTCTAATTAAAATGAATTCCCTCCCTTGTTTGCTATACCCCGTGTTAATGCTTTATTTGATGTTTTCCGGACAGACATTTAGTAGACTTAATGGATAAGTTAGCTCTTTCATTTGTCAGCATAAGGGACCCCTTATCAAGTTAGCCAAATTACAAAAGATTCCACAGTTTGTGGGGAATAGATCTTACAAATATTAAAAGCTATCAATTAAGCTCTTCTTTACCCGATGTTCGTGAGGCCTCGGCGTCAATATGGTTAGATATTGAAGCTTCTCAGGCCAAGTGTTCCCTTATTAGTCTGCTATTCATAGACAAAATAAGGACATTTATGGAGTATTGACATTTCCCAATGAGTATCAATAATTTTAAAACATTGAGGGCAATGTGTCCAATCGAGGGCAATATAGCCAAACCTCATTTCTTACCCCAAAACGCGATATACCTTGTTCCCGATGGGGGATACTGGATTCCATGTTTAAACTATGTGCAACTCGTCGGTGTATCTTGCTTTGATGATTTATCTGAGCGAGAAGCAAGGATGTCCTCTGATCAAATAAGTCGTAACTATAGACTACCGAGCAGAGATGTCTTCTGTTTTCTTTTTATCAGATCAGAAATGTTATTCTAAAAAGAACCACGCTTTTACCAGACCCGTACAGATCCGATACACAGAAGAGAGTACTTAGTGCGAAGGACACCCTCTCTGTTAGTGCCCTTTATCATTTGTTGGAGAGTGGCCACTCAGACAAGACTTTGTGCCTTTCTGAGGTCTGCAAAGAGATTTGGGCGTTCAGATCTCTTTGGACGCAGGGGAGGATATTTATGAAAATGCAAGAAGGATTTCGATCTGTAAGAATGCTCTTGCCATGTAGTTGAAGATTCTTCATAAAGTCGATCTAGACCCAGATCCTCTCTCAAAATTCAAAATGGGAGTATGTTTAAAATGCAGAATGACTATGGACACTCTTACACATTGCTTGTTGACTTTGCACCAGCGCTATAGAAGTGGTGTATTATGCAGAGGATCTTGGAGACCGAATTTAAGATGGATCTGGTTTCCCTTTACGTGTGCCTGCCCAGTGTACCTTACTCCGTCGTGCATAGGAAAAAAAAATACTTCAATACCCCTCATTCTCTGTGTTCAGATAAAACATTTTTTGAAGGGTCCATCCCCATGGGAAATGCCTCCCGATCACATGCTTGAAGAAACTCGTGGCAAAAATTGCCTGGGTGTCGTCTAGTCAGTGAGAGGAAACCAGGGGGGCTGAATGATTGAACGTTCGTGGCTCGTGAAGCTCAGGAGACAGTCAGATCGCCACCGATCTTATTAAATGGTACAGCACATTTGAAGGGCTGAATGGCCTCATTATGGATTTTAATTGCAAGTGATTATAAAAAAAACCACTCTGTTCCTTAATGTTTTACTCAAAGAGACACTGCCATTTTCCTGAAACTGGGAATTATTTGGAATATTATCTGGAACATGCCATAGTCAGCATTCTCCAGAGCATTCTGCAATCTGTGTGGGGTGTTACAAAGATAAGCAACAGAGGGGGAGAGAGAGGGGGTGGGGATAGGTGCTGCATGCAGGAGTGAGAGTAATGGAGCATGAGCCTTGTTTGGGATCGGTGCTATAACAGATATACAGTAAGTGGGAGGAAGCAGAGAGAATAGAGTGACCCTTATGCTGACAAAGTGGGGAAGGTTATTGATGCTTGTCGTGTGTTACTGAACATTCTTCAAGACCGCAGATACTGCACTGAGCTCGGTGGTGAGCTCAGACCAGACTTGGTGGGTCTGGTGTTGTGGCCCACTCTGGGAAGATACGTACTAACTCATCCACCAGGACATCCGTGACTCTGTTGACAACCCGTGGTGTAATTGGCCTTAATCTGCCATGTTCTGGGTAAATTGTACACGGGCAGCTCCAAACTGAGGAAAGCTCAATCGTGTGTCCATTGTCCTTTTAAAGATGGCACCACTGCCAGAGATCATGGAATATCCAGGGGCATACGAGCGATGGTGCGTACCTCCAGCCAAGACGGGTGGGAAAATCGGGCTGGCATTGAATGGGAGGGATGCCATGGGGTAGGGTGGGTAGTTCATGAGGTGAGTTCTATAAGATAGCACAAGGAAATTAGCTCGGCCTCGTGCAGACATGTTTCGGTCATAAGCCATTCATCAGGAATTCATTTCAGAATTCACTTTTTCCTAATCCTCTTAAGAAGAGAATGAGTCAACCTTTTTAAGTTTGGGATTCTTCGTTTTGTTTTCAATCTCCCAGTAAATGCAGCTATTTGTTTTATTTTAGATCAGCAGTTATCGTAAATGCTGCAGTATTAATGGACAACTTGATCCTGGAAGAAGGGGAAGGGGTGAGGGCAGAACAGCAGGCAATGCGTCAGTCACAGCTTAAGGCCTTGTCATTCAGAATGTGAAACCTGGAGTGGAGGTAAAGGAAGGCTTGTCGGAAACTCCGCACTGGAATTTGGCATCATTTGAATAGATGTGAAAGATCCAGAGAATGTTGGAGGATGCAGTCTCGCTCGTAGCTGGTCATTGAGTGGCACAGTGGCTAGCAATGCTCCCTTACAGCACCAATGACCTGGGTTCGATTCCACCCTTTGGTAACTCTCTGTGCGGTATTTGCACCTTCTCCCTGTGTGTGCGTGAGCTTTTTTTGGGTGTTTGGCTTTCCTCTCACAGTCCAAAAATGTCCAGGTCAGCTTCAGTGACCTCACTGAATTGATCCGCAGTATCCAGCGATGTGCAGGTTCAGTGAATTGTCTATGGGAAATGTAGAGCTACAGCGGTAACGTTTGGGTTTGTTGATTCAACTTGCAGCTTCATATCCTCGCCAACTGTGGGGAAACTCAATATAGAGAATTTGACATGAAAGTCAGACCTGGTACCTGGTGACTCCATCTCGCCGCTCGCTCCTGCAGATTTCTATCCTGGACACCAACGTCTCGGGGGACACTGCATGTACTACACACCCACCAATGCTGACTCTGACACATGGCAGCTTCATCATGCACTCCCAGCACATCTCCAACCTACTAACAATACGTCTTCTGTACTTCAATGCTGCAGCTCAGGGTGCACTGACAACTCTCACTGCAATGCTGCTGCAAGGACACTGTGCTCAGGGAGTTGGGCTGAGGCCAAAATGCGTAAAAAAAGTATGGTGTACAGCAAATGAAACTGCATTTAGAAGTCTGTCAATTTATATAAATAAATTACCGAAGCATATTGCCTATGGTGGGCGGCACGGCGGCACGGTGGCACAGTGGTTAGCACTGCTGCCTCACAGCGCCTGAGACCCGGGTTCAATTCCTGACTCAGGTGATTGACTGTGTGGAGTTTGCACGTTCTCCCCGTGTCTGCGTGGGTTTCCTCCGGTTGCTCCGGTTTCCTCCCACAGTCCAAAGATGTGCGGGTCAGGTGAATTGGCCTGCTAAATTGCCCGTAGTGTTAGATAAGGGGTAAATGTGGGGGTATGGGTGGGTTGCGCTTTGAAGGGTCGGTGTGGACTTGTTGGGCCGAAGGGCCTGTTTCCACACAGTAAGTAATCTGATCTAATCTATGGAAGTTCCACAGTTGCCTTATTAGGGAGAGGAACATTCAGAGAAGTCCACACTTCCTGTCCATGTGCAGGGAGGCTGTGCCCAATGACAGTCTGTTCGCGAGCGTTTGTTCCCATGGAGAAGAAATCAGCACAGGAACAACATCTTGATTGTGATTGTTTTAGGGGGTGGAAGATTTTTGAAGTGATGGTTTCAGCAGAGTAAACGTACAACAGAGCAGAATTATGTAGCCTACGAAAAGAAAATATTTTTTAATTCTCCCTCACAACTGACTTCACGAGAGCAATTGGTGATGGGAGATGTGACCAATAGCCAGCAATGTGAACATGTAGACTAGTCCAGATATATTGTGGACGGATGTGCTGTATTGCTCTGAATGTGATTGATGTCAGTCTCCATGCAATGCATCTGTTTCACTGGAGGGTTTCACGCTCCTATTAGTAAGAGGCTTCACTCAGTGCACTATCCCTCTGTAGGAACAGATGCATCAGCTCTAACAGTAACAGAGATCAACAGCTGTACAGATCTGAATCTGAGAATAGTGACTGGAACATTACAACAATGGCGAGGAGTTTTTCCTTGAGTCTGTTCAAAATTTTCCCCTCTTGGGGATTTCTCACATATCGGATATCAGCAGTGCTGATGATTATTCTGGGCAGGGTGGAGGGTTTGTTTCTCAACTATTCTCGCTATTGTTGGTGTTCTCTACCTCTGTCCATTCATTAATCCCATAAACAAGTTTGAACTTCGTTGCAATTTCTGTTATCTATATTTGTGAGAGAAAGAAACTACTGTCTTCAGTTTCAATTACAGTCTTCATTCATTATCCATGAATTGAAGACCACTCCCTCATAAACATCTGCGAACAAAACTGCTCACAACCTCGAGATCCCTTTTTACCCTGAATTGGTTTATGTCTCGTGTTCTCTCTGTCACCAAACCTGTCCACTCCCAGCTCCTAATATCCCCAATCTTCATCTCTGTGTCAGTATTGTTGCTGAACAAACCATTGGCTGCACATTGGTAAAATTCAGACTTAATGTTTCAAGCTCTCTTCTGACCACTTCTCCGATTACAAATATTTCAATCATAAAATTGTTCTTGTCTCGGAAGTTTCTCCATGATTAGGACAATGTTTGAATGTAGGAATGTCGCTGGATGAAATTCAGAAGCTAAGCTTATTTAACTAAAGATTTTCTTTCAAGTGACTTGTTTCAATTCCACCACAGCCGATGACAGAACTTAAATAAATATGTTAAGAATTGGAATAAAAGTGAATTTCACGAAAAACAAACATAAAAACAACATTTTTTTGTCTGAAAAACTTCATCTTTCCCTGGTCACCTTCGGTAAAGAAATCTAATTAACCCGGTCTGGGTTAATTGTGACTTGAGACCCATGACTATGTGCTTAACTTTATATTGGCTTGTGGAATGGCCTCATAATCAGGGCAATTAGTGATGGTACCAAATGCTGCCCTTGGCAGATGTGACAACATCCCACGAATTAACAAAATTCAGGGTGAAATCAAATAAAGGAAGCTGCTGGAAATGTGAAATTATGGACAGAAATGCAAAGAAATTAACAGAAAGTGCTGAGAAACTTTCCTGAACTGAAAGCAGCTGGAAAGGAGTGTGATTTATACCGTTGACAGGGGAAGTCTGCTTTGAAGGAGAGTAGGAATCAATAGAGAAAGAGAGATATAGAAGAAAAAGAGAAAACAAAGAGAATGGTGATCAGCTGGGCTGGAAATCAAATGTGAGATTCACCTCGTTTATTTTTCGCTTTTCCCATCTTCGTGAATAACATGCCCTTGTAAATAAAGGTAACCCCCACTTTTCAAAAGTTCCCTTTTCGCCACTTCCTTTTCCGAATGACTTACATGAGGACATTGTTTCGCTAATCAAAAGATATCCGAACAGGATTTTCAGTTTTACGAAGAATGCCGAATGTTTTCCCATATAAATTATTGCCACTGCACTTTACACCATATCAGCTTGCGAACGGTTTTGTAGGAACACTCTACTTACAAATACAGAGGGAAACCTGTATATATCTAAGATCATGTTTAAAGCGATTTGATTCCCTCTGTCTGTCCTTCCTAAGTGTGGTCATCGTCTTATATTAATTAAGTAGATATGGGTATCTCTGACTGGGGCAGCATTAGTTCATTTTTCCAGTTGCCCTTGAGAAGACCATAAGCCATTGCAGTCCACGTGTTTGATCTGTTTGGTTTCATTTATTTTAGTCAAATGCACAATGGAAAGGTTTGTTTTAATTGTAGTGCAGGCACATGACCCTAAACAACAAAACAGAGATCACAGGGTCCTTGGACAGAGTGAGGCATACAAGGTTACAGCTTCACAAGAGGTGTGCAAAGTAAGATCGACATTAGCAAGATTAATGTTATTTGAAAAGTGAGAGATGTCAATTTGTCTGTTTAATAATAGTAGGGAAAGAAGTGTTCCTGAGCATGTTTTCAAGCCTCTGTGTCTCCTCCCTGTTGGAAGAGGTTGTAGGTGATCATTACCAGTTTGGGAGAGAGATCTTTGATGTTGCCAGTCTTTCTGCGACAATGACAAGTATCAATGGACGGAAGGTTGTCTTCCGTGATGGTCTGGACTGTGCACACAAACGTCTGTAGTTTCTTATGGTCCTGGGCACAGCAGTTATCATGTCAGGTCATTGCGCATCCGAATAGAATGCTTTGAGTTGCCAGTATACAGAGCACTGGGAGACGGGCAGTTTCAAAATAGTTAGATGTAACAATTGACTATTAACTGGATACCCATATTCTGGTTGCTGTTTTGACAACAATTGAAATTTAAGTGGAAATTTTAAATTATGTCTTCTATAAAAAAACCTTGTTGAGTGTATTGTATTTCCAACATCGTACCAATGAGCCATCACCTGCTTCAAACGAATAGAGAAGCCAACGAAGGAGAAAGAGAAAGAAACAAAGAGAAGGAGAGAGAGAACACAGCGAGGGAAACAGATGGACAGTCAGTCAAAGAGAGAAAGGAAACAAAACAAGGAAACAAACAGTCACATGTGCAGGGAGAAGGAAATAAAATAGGTTCAGGGAAAGAAACAGAAGACAGGGAAAAGAAAAACGCAGGGAAATAGGCAGTGTGAGGGAAACAATCAGAGACAAAGCTTACAGGGAGCAGGGGATAGGGTCAAGGGGAGCTGGGGGGAATGGCAGGAGCTGGGGGTGAGGACCGAAGAGACATGGGCGTGAGCACTGGACGGAGCTTGGGGTAGGGAGGTGAGGATTTATTTTGTCCTGCGCCAAGATATGCAGGCAGATCATGGATCAAGGTAAGCATGGATGTACTGAGCAATTTTGGTAAAACATGTCTGAGAGGTATATAAGTTACCCTGCACAGGGAGTGCGCTAGGCGAGGTCAATATGAACAAAATAAACATTATCTGAGGTTAGAGAGTCCATTCATCAGTCTAATAACAGCCAGGAAGAAGCTGTTCCTGAACTTGCTGCTCTGTGTGTTCAAGCGTCTGTATCTTTTATCCTGATGGAAGAGGTTGTGGGAGATCTTTACAGGCATATGATGGGTCTTTGATAATATAAGAACAAAGAACATTCCAGTACAGGAACAGGTCATTGGGTGGTACAAGCCTGCGCCGATCCAAATCCTCTATCTCAACCTGTATCCTATTTTCTCAAGGTCTGTATCCCTATTCTCCCGGCCCATTCATGTATATTTCCCAAAACATCTTAAACGGAGCACCACTGGTCACAGTTCTCCATTTTAAGAAACTCGCTTGCCCTACTACGCTCTGTCCCGTATTGCCAAGCCAGTTCTTTAACCATTAGCTAGCACACCCTGGACACCATGTGACTTCACTTTCCCCATATCCCGACTATAGGAAATCTTATCAAACGCCTTCCTGAAGTCCATGTACATGACATCCACAGCCCCTCCCTTATCAATTAACTTTGTCCCCTCCTCAAATAATTCTATTAATTTGGTAAGACAAGACCTTCACCACAATAAACCATGTTGCCTCTCACTGGGAACACCATTTTCATCCAAATGAGAATAGATCCTATCCCTCAGTATCTTCTCTCGCAGCTTCCCTACCCGATACGTCAAGCTCGCTAGTCTATAATTAACTGGATTATTCATGCTGCCCTTCTTAAACAATGGGATTAGAAACTTTCCAGTCCTCCAAGGATGTGTTCAAGGATGTTACAAAGATATCTGTTAAGGCCCTAGCTATTCCTCTCTCCCTTCCCTCAGTAATCTGGGATAGATGTTGGCAGCCTTTGTGCGGCAACGAGACGTGTAAGTAGAGTCAATGTTTGGGAGATTGGAGTCCGTCATAGTCTGGGCTGTGAACACAATCTTCTGTAATTTCTGATGGTCCTGGGCACAGTGTTGCCGTACCAGGCCATTACGCACCCGGACAGTACGTCCACAATAGTGCATCTGTAGAAGTAGTGCATGCTAAATATCCTGAGCCAAGTGAGGAAGGAGAGACGTTTTTGAACCATCTTGACTGTCACACCTATGTGAGAAATCCAGGGTAGGTTGCCAGTTCTCATCACTCCGAGGGACTTGACGCTCTGCAATGTCTCGACCGTTGATATAGATAGTGGCGTATTCCCCTCCTTTCGTTCTAAAGTCAATGATGAGTTCTTTACTTTTGCCGAGTTTGAGAGGGAGGTCATTATCATTCCAACATGCCACCAAACCGACTAACTCCTTTCTGTGTTCAGACTCATCGTTGTTTGATATCCTTCCTACTTTGTTGATCACATCAGCAAACTTACAGTTGGCATTGTTTGAAATTTGGCAACACAGCCGTGTGTGTACCGTAGTAAAGTAGGGGGCTGAGGGCACAGCCGTATGTGTACAGGGAGTACAGTAAAGGACAAAGGACACAGCCGTGTGTGTACATGGAGTACAGTAGGCGACTGAGGACAAAGCCGTGTGCGTACAGGGAGTACAGTAGCGAGCTGAGGGACACAGCCGTGTGTGTACAGGGAGCACAGTAGGGGGTTGAGTGACACAGCCCCGCGTGTACAGGGAGTACAGTAGAGGGCTGAGTGACACAGCCGTGCATGTACAGGGAGTACAGTAGGAGGGAGAAGGACACAGCCGGGTGCGTACAGGGAGTACAGAAGGGGGCTGAGGGACACAGCCGTGTGTGTACAGGGAGTACAGTAGGGGGCTGAGGGACACAGCCGTGTGTGTACCGGAGTACAGTAGGGGGCAGAGGGACACAGCCGAGGGTGTACAGGGAGTACAGTAGGGGGCTGAGGGACACAGCCGTGTGTGTACAGGGAGTACAGTAGGAGGCAGAGGGACACAGCCGTGTGTGTACAGGGAGTACAGTAGGGGGCAGAGGGACACAGCCGTGTGTGTACCGGAGTACAGTAGGTGGCAGAGGGACACAGCCGTGTGTGTACAGGGAGTACAGTAGGGGGCAGAGGGACACAGCCGTGTGTGTGTAGCGAGTACAGTAGGGGGCTGAGGACGCAGCCGTGTGTGTACAGGGAGTACAGTAGGGGGCAGAGGGAAACAGCCATGTGTGTACAGGGACTACAGTAGGGGGCAGAGGGACACAGCCGGGTGTGTGTAGGGAGTACAGTAGGGGGCTGAGGACACAGCCGTGTGTGTACAGGGAGTACAGTAGGAGGTTGAGGGACACAGCCGTTTGTGTACAGGGAGTACAGTAGAGGGCTGAGGGACACAGCCGTGTGTGTGTAGGGAGTACAGTAGGGGGCTGAGGACGCAGCCGTGTCTGTACAGGGAGTACAGTAGGGGGCTGAGGGACACAGCTGTGTGTGTGCAGGGAGTACAGTAGGGGGCTGAGCACACAGCCGTGTGTGTATAGGGAGTACAGTAGGGGGCTGACGGATACAGCAGTGCGTGTACAGGGAGTACAGTAGGGGGCTTAGGGACACAGCTGTGCGTGTACAGGAGTACAGTAGGGGGCTGAGGAAAGCAGTCATGTGTGTACAGGGAGTACAGTTGTGGGTTGAGGACACAGCCGTGTGTGTACAGGGAATACAGTAGCGGGCAGAGGACACCACTGTGTGTTTACAGGGAGTACATTTGGGTGCGGAGGGCACATCTCTTGGTGTACAGGGAGTAAAGTCGGGGTGAGGACACAGCCGTGAGTGTACAAGGAGTACAGAAGCGAGCTGAGGGACACAGCCGTGTGTGTACAGGGAGTACAGTAGGGGGCTGAGGACACATCCTTCAGGAGCTCCAGCGTTGAGTGGTATTTTGGCGTAGGTGCAGATACCTATCTTCACTAATTGTGGTCTATGGGTTAGAAACCGGGGGATCCAGTTGCAGAGGGTGGAGCAGCAACTAAGTCACGGAATTTTGAGATCGGTCTGGAGGGTATATGATGTTTAAGGTGGAGCTGTCATCAATGAGCAGGAGTCTGGTGTAGGTGTCTTTGTTGTCCAGATGTCCTAGGGATGAGTGCAGGGCTTGGGGTGTGTCATCTGTTGTGTACCCGTTACATTAGTCGGCATATTATAGGGGATCAAGTCAGGCTGGGAGATTGGAGGTGATGTGGGCCATAACCAGCCTTTCAAATCACTACAGGTTTATTGAGATTAGAGCCACTGGGCCGTAATCATTAAGTCATTAAAGCATGAGTTTTCTCACTTACAAGGTTGAATTTATGATTTGGAGATGCCGGTGTTGGAATGTGGTGTACAAAGTTAAAAATCACACAACACCAGGTTATAATCCAACAGGTTTAATTGGAAGCACAATGATGAAGGCTTATGTTGGTCTTCCTGAATCAGGTTGGGACTTGACCTTATGGGAGTGAAAGGCTGAAATTGTATGTGAATACCTCTGCCATGTTGGTCCTCACAGGATCTGAGTGCTCAGCCGGGAACACTATCCAGGGCCGTCGCTTTCCTTGATTTGACCTGCAGAAAGACTAATCATACCTGCAACGGTGACAGTGGGCACAGGTACATCCGAGGCTGTCGGGGCAGGTTTCAGCTTGGCAGTCACACAGTTATTCATCATAGACATCCCCTCGCCGACCTTCCTCCATCGTCATCAATACATAGTGACATGGTTGGTGTGAGCACCACTCAGTTAGTGTTGAGACGGAGTGACATCAATAGACTGGGATTGTGCGCCATAATGAAGTAAACTCACAACAAAAGGAGGTAGGGTGTGCTTCTACTGAGAGTCAGTGATGCAGGGAGTGAAGACTTTACAGGTGTAATTCAAGTCAAGCCACTGCTTCAACCTGAATGGGGTCAAGCACCTTGACCGTTCTGTTTTATAGATGGTGGACGGTCCTTAGGGAGCCAGGAAATGTATTATATATGAACAAACTGAACAAAGGACTTGAAGGCAGTTTTGCTAAGTTTGCAGATGATATTGAGGAATGGGGAAGCGGCAGAAAGGCTTGAACAGTTTAGGACTCTGGGAAAACACGTGGCTGATGGAACACAATATGGGAACGTGTGAAAATATGCACTTTGGTAGGCGGAATAGAGGAGACACTATCTTATAATAGGATCCATTAAATCTGAAGCACAAAAGGATTTTGAAGCACTCGTCCTCTCTTATGGTTAACGTGCATGTTCGGTTGGAGGTTAGGAAAGCAAAAACAATGTTCACATTCATTTCAAGAGAGCAAGAATGCAAGACGGGAGATATACTGCTGAGAATGTAATGGGCTATGGACAGACAGCATTTGGCCAATTGTGAGCTGTTTTAGACACTATCTCTGGAGAAAGATCTGCTGGTGTTGGAGGTGATCCATCCTGGGGATGACGGCTTGTCATATGAGCGGCAGTGTGCGTACTCGATGGAATTTAGAAGAATTGTGGCGGTGGAGGGGTGTGTGATTGAAACTAATGGATTACTGATAAAATTGATACAGTCAGTATGTAGAAGATATTTCCACTTTTCATAGAGACAATGACAAAAAGGCACAGTATCAGAATGAAGGAATGGGCTGAATGGCCTAAGTCTATTGCTATATCTCATGCCGTTTAGGACACAGGGTCTATTATTCAGTATAGACCTGTAAATCTCTAACCTGCTCTTGTAACCCTTGCATTTGTATGTTGATTTGACTTCACCTTCTGGTCAATGGTAACCCCTGTGATATGGACGCTGGGAGGATTCAGGGTCAGCCAGTATTCCATTAATATTTTGAATATGAGCTGCTATCAGTGAGTCTCATCTGGCAGGAATACATTCTCTCTACGATGATTGTCATTTTCTGTCTGGTGGTTTGGAAGGATTGATCCTGTTACGCCAGTATTGTTGATTTAAACAAAACAGGTGCAATTTATCACAGCACTCAGCAAAATATGTCATCGAATACTGAACACCCTTCTAATAACAGAACAGTCGAAAATGTTCAATATTAGAAGCACTGCTTTCCTGTTCGTGTTCAAATCAGATAACCTGTCCCATCGAGATGCTCAACTTGGAACTATTTTTTAAAAATATTTTTTGGATGTGGGCATCGCTGGATGTGCCCAGCATTTCTTGCCCGTCCCCATTGCCCTTAAGACAGTGGTGCTGAACTGCCTTCTCGAACTGCTGCAACCTACCTGCGGTTGAGTGACCCACTAGTGACTAAAGAGGGAATTCCAGGGTTTTCACGCAGCAACAGTGAAGGAACGGCAATGCATATCCAAATCAGGATGTTGACTCGCTTGGAGGGGAATTTGAAGGTGGTGGTGTTCCCAAAAGTCTACTGCCCTTGTCATTCTAATTGGAAGTGTTCGTGAGATTAGAAGGAGCTGTCTGAGGATCTTTGGAGAATTCCTCCATTTTGCCTTGTTGACAGTGCACTCTGATGCTCCTTATTGACTATGGAGAAGGGAGTGAATGCTTGTGGATGTGGTGCAAATCAAATGGGCTGTTTTGTCCTGGATTGTGTCAAGCTTCTTTAGTGTTGCTGGGGCTGTACCCATTCAGGCAAGTGAGGATATTCCATCTCATTCCTGACTTGTGCCTTGTAGATGATGGGCAGGCTTTGGGTAGTCAGGAGGTGAGTCACTCGTGCAGTATTCCTAGCCTCTGATCTGCTCTTAGATTCCTGTGGCGAGTCTAGTTGATGTTCTGGTCAATGAACCACCCCCCCCCCGCCCCCACCACCACCACCAGAATATTGATAGTGGGGGAGTTTACTGATGATAATGCTGCTGAATACAAAGTGGTTATATTTTTTCTTACTGATGACAGTCATTGTCTGAATTTATGTGACGCCAATGTTACTTGCCACTTGCCAGCCCAAGGAGGAGAAAGTGAGGTCTGCAGATGCTGGAGAACAGAGTTGAAAATGTGTTGCTTGAAAAGCGCAGCAGGTCAGGCAGCATCCAAGGAACTGGAGATTCGACGTTTCGGGCATGAGCCCTTCTTCAACAATCTTCCCAGCCCAAGCCTGGATATTGCTTTGGGAATGGACTGCTTCCATATCTGAACATTTGCGAATCGAGATAAACATTGTGCAGTCATCATCGAATATCCCCAATTCTGCCTTATGATGGAAGGAAGGTCATCGTTCAAGTGGCTGATTATGTTTGGACCGAGGATATTATCCTAAGGGACTACAGCAGAGATGTTCTGGAGCTGAGATGACTGACCTCCAACAACGATGACCATCTTCCTGTCTGTCAGGTACCACTCCAATAATGGAGTGTTGGCCCGCAATACCGTTTTTGCTTGGGGTCCTTGATGTCACATTTGGCAGAATGCAGCCTTGATGTCAAGGGCTGGAATTCAGTTCATTTTTCTATGTTTGAACCAAGGCTGTGACGAGTTCAGAAGCTGAGTGTCTCTGGCAAACCCCAAACTGGGCGTCACTGAGCAGGTTAGTTTTGAGCAGGTGCTACTTGATAGCACTGTTAATGACACCTTCCATCATTTTACTGATGATAGAGAGGAGACTGATAAGACGGTGTTTGGACGGGTCGAATTTATCCTGCGTTTTATGAAAAGAACATCCTTGAACAGGTTTTCCCTATTGTCGGTTTGTAAACATACTGGAACAGCTTGGCTAAGGGAGCGTGATGTTCTGGATCACAAGTCTTCAGGACTATTGCTGGCATGTTACCAGGGCCCATAGCCTTTGCAGTATCCAGTGCCTTCAACCGTTTCTTGATATCAGTTAATCGAATTTGCTGAAGACTGGTGTCTGTAATGATGGGGACCGCAGGAGGAGGCCGAAATGGATCACCCTCTCAAAACATCTGACTGAAGATTGCAACGAAAGCTTCAGCCTTATATTTTGCATTGATGTGCTGCGCTCTTCCATCATTGAGGTTGGGGATATTTGTGGGGACTCCTACTCTGGTGGGTTGTTTAATCGTCCGCCACCATTCACGATCAGATTAGCAGAACTGCAGAGCTTAATTCCAATGTATTGGTTGTGGCATCGCTCAGCTCTGTCTGTCCCTTGCTGCTTATGCTATCTGGCACACAAGTATTTCTATTTGGACGATTCAGCAGATGAATATTTTATCTTTATATATTCCTGGTTCTGCACCTGACATGCCCTCCTGCATTCTCCATTGAACCAGTGTTAATTCTCTGGTTTGATGGTAATGGTTGAGTGGGTGACATGCTGGGCAGTGACGTTACAGATTGTGCTGGAGTATAGTTCTGCTGCTATTGATGGTCCACAGTGTCTTATGGACGCTCAGTCTTGAGTTGCTAGATCTGACAAAAGTCTGTGCCATTTAGCACGGTGACAGTGCCACACAACACAATAGAGTTTAGGGAGACAATAGACTTGGTCTCCACAATGTCAGTGTGGTGGTCACTTTTACTGATACTATCATGGACACATACATTTGCAGTTTGTAGATTGGTAAGGATGAAGTCAGGTATGTTTTTTTACCCGCTCGTTCATTCCCTCAACACCTTCTGCAGACCCAAACTAGTAGCTATGTCCTTAAGAGCCGACCAGCATGATCAGTAATACTGCTGCCAAACCACTCTTGACAGTCGATTTTGAAATCCCCCAGCCAGAATAAACTTTGTGCCCACGGCCACAGTCAGTGCATTCTCCAAGTGTTGTTTAACATGGAGGAGGACTGATTCAGCGGAGGAACAACGTTATGTGGTAATCAGTGAGAGTCTCCTTTGCCCATGTTTAATTTCTGTTATTTCTGTAATGTATGATTCCGTGAGTAAGCCTATGTCGGGCTGTTTCTTGACTAGTCTGTAAGGCAGTTGTCCCAATGTTGGCACGAGACCTCAGATGGTAGTAAAGATGACTTTTCAGGTTCTACAGTGATGTTTCTAATGTTGACTTTTCCGGTGCCCATTTCAATGACAGGTGGTCCATCCGGTTTCATTTATTTGAAACTTTGTAGCGCTTGGTACAACTGAAAGACTCATTAGACCATTTCAGGGGGCGATTGGGAGTCAATGACATTGCTTTGGGTCTGGAGTTGCATGTCAGCCAGACCAGGTGAGGATGGAAGATTCCTTTATTGCAGGATATTGGTGAACCAGGTAGATTTTTCTGACAATTGGCAATGATTTCATTCTCATCAGGAGATTCTTAATTCCAGGGATATTTTTACATTATTGAATTGAATGTCCACCATCTGCAATGGCGGGATTCAACCTGGATCCACAGAACAGGAGCTGATTTTTCTGGATTGATAATTTATTGGTAATACCATGAGACCTACTTGGAACTGCATGTTGTACCCAGCTGCCATTCCTTGTGTTGTCCTGTTTTTCATTCGTTGCTTATGTTATTCTGGAATCTCATCCTTCATTAAATCCTGATTGAAATACACAGTCATGAACGCCTTGTCGACTGCTCGAATTTCGTTCAGTCTGTTTTGTTTGAACAGATATTTCAAGGCAGCTGTACACCAGAGAAGAGCAGGAAAAGATAATGGGTGATTGTGCACTGGATCTGTCACCGGGTCAGCAGGTCTGTCCAGGAAGTAGTTATTGTGGGTCAGTGAACCTCAATTATTATGGCATGGATGGAGGCCATTCAGCCCATCGTGGAGTCACAAGCTCTCCAACTGCACAATTGGAGATCGAGAGAGTGTGTGAAGAGAGATTGTGTGAGAGAGGAATAAACAGAGATAGAGAGAGAGAGAGAGCAAGTGAAGAGAGATAAACTGAGAGAGGATTGAAAGAGGAGCTAGTGACTGAGAGTGAGAGGAAGAGGTGTTAGATGAGGGTGAGGTTAGATAGATCAGAAGACTGCATTACTGTAGATAAATATGGACAAACACAAGTTAGAAGCTTGATTTAGAAATTCCTCAGAATGGCAAGCCCTTTGTCTGAGCGCCACACACTGTGAGCACTGTGTTGATACTGGCTGTCATCCCAGATTATTTATTTCCAACAATATCACAGAGCTGGGTTACTGACAGCTAAACATAACCCATTAGGCCAATAGACTGTTTCCATGGAGAAAGCAGAGTTTTTAAATAGGCTATGCCAAAAGCAGCAGGAAACGATAACCACCAGCCCCCTCCATGACCCCCCCCCCCCCCCACACCCCCCCACACACACACACCGATACTGTATGAGAGACTATGCCACAGAATCTCAGTGAGGGCACTCACTGACAGAGGTAAAATCACGATCTTAGCTGTGAGTCAAATAATGATTGATAAAGTTTGTATACCACTTTCCTCGTTATGTAATTCATGTTTCAATTTATATAGCTCAATATCAGGAATGTATTTTAACAACCTTATCTCTTTGTACTTTGCATATATTGGTGGGTGCAGAAAATCATTTTGTTCCTGTATTTTATATTGCATAAACGCATTTCATTAATATTGTCTCTGCTAATTCCTCATTGTAGATGTATTCTTTAATCTGTTCTTCATATGAGTTATACAGAGTAACATTCCAATTCTGGTAAATGGGAAACATCACTGCCCCTCCACCCAGTCAAATCAGCCATGTCCCCCAGTCCTCTCCGTCTTCTGTCTTTTCCCCAATATCATAATCACAATGTAATTGAAGTCCATTAAATGACACTTCATGACAGTTCCTTAACATCGATAACATCAACAGCATGACCCTCACTTGCCCTTCTCTGACCCTGGAATAACAATCTGAACTGCGTTTGTCATGTGTAATTCTCTGTTAATGTATCCATGCCGTTTGTTTGTTGTAACCCACGTTTATTTTGGCACATTTTGCTATTAGATCTTGGATGATAGATGTGTTCTCAATGTTTTACTGATTTTGCAATGACTGATCAGTAGTTATAGGATTTATTTCTGTATTTATGAACAGAGAAGCATGTTTATGTTCCGTTAAACTTCTGGCCTTACTTCCATGTCCAAGGCTGATTGAATGATTACATACAATCAATCTGCCACCTTCAACATTCCTTCCTTCAGTCACACTCGCATATCACAACCAGAATGCATAAATATTCAACATTATTTTGAATTTTAATAAAGTAGCATTGAATTCAAAAGGGTTAACTGGAGCTATTTGTTCAGCGATTGAAATGATGTCAGTCTCCATGGATCGAATGCATCCCTAGGGATTTTCTCTCTTCTATCAATAAGGGAATGCTTTCAGTGTTGTCTCCCATAGTATGAGCGGGAGCATGTCCAACAGCAGTAACAGCGATTAGCAGCTTCCGAGAGAAGAGCAGGAGAGATGGGAATCTGGGAACATTAGATTGGAATATTCCAACAATGGAGAGGAGTTTATCCGATGGTCTGTACTGGCTTTCCCAGCCTTGGATATCATTAGCATCGCAGATTGAAGATGTACTGATGGTTATTCAAGCTGGTTACTACCCTATCCTTGCTATAGTTGGTGTCCCTGGTAAGTCACTCTGTCTGTTTAGGGAAATGGTCTGAACTGAATCGATGCTCATGAAATGCAGATTTTGGAAAGGTGCAAGCCAACGTTTTCAGCTCCAATCAAAGATTCCATTCCTTAGAAATTATAACTAACAAACTATTATTTACAAATTACTCACCAATACGCGAGGGTAAAACACACTGTTCTCGACCTCTTTGATTCATTTTCTCCTGCAAAGTGATCCTGCAATCCTGTCCAGTACCACCATTAAGATGTCCCAGTCTCCTCCTCAGCCTCAGTTCAATTCCTGAATAAACCAACGTTTGTGTCTTTGTTAATTCCAGATACATCTGCTTCAAGTCCCATTCTAACCACGTGTCCATTGGAAAATAATTGCACTTGAGATGTTTAACTTGTTCTCTGCACAATATCTGAAAGATGGGCAGACAGTGTATGGTGGGTCACGTCATTGGCTCGTATTCTAGAACCACAGAATAATAATCTGTTGATATCGGCTTGCCTTATGCCCATTAGAGAAGGCAGAGGGTCATCTTTCTCTGGTCAAGTCTCTGTTTAACTACAAACCCACGGCAATTTGTTTTATTATTTATTGTTCTGTGGAGCAGCTGAACCAGCCACTCAGTTCTAGATCGGCATAACATACTGGCCTGACCATGGCTGCACACATCCCGTGAGGGCAGAACAAAAGGAAAGGTAGCTCCCTTCCTCTGCCTGCATCCCATATTCCAACAGCCTATTTCCATTCAGGTAGGTAGTCATTCACTGTTTTAGATGTATTCTTTGTGATTGAGTCTCTCCCAAGAGTGATGTCCATCTCGATGGGCACCTCTGTTGCTGGCTTTATTGATGCTGTCCTACAGATGTAAGGATGTTTTTAAATTCTACGCCAGTGGCAGTGCATTGTAAATGAATTGTTTCCTGTCTCACACGAAAGAAATGGAGACAGCTAAGTCAGGGAAAGTAATTATTGCGATCAAACATGAGAGTGTTATTGAGGCAGTATTTGTGGTATTGTAGACAGATTTTCTTTCCATTATAAGGAGTGATCTCCTTACCACAGAGAGAGTGAAGAAGAGTTCCGCCAGATTGATCCCTGGGATGATGGCACCATGAGGAGTGAGTGAAGGTTGATCTGTAGCGCTGTGAGAGAATAAGAGGTTGAACCCTGAGAGGGATGGGCAATCACTCCTAATATTCTAAACAGACAATGAGAAGGTGATAAATTCCATGACTGCTATTTCATTCAGGATGCATGATTCGGGATAGTTTAAGTGCCTGGGCGGACGTCACACGCACCCACCCCAATCCTTACTCCCCATTGAGAGAGATGGAGTGGTCCAAGTTTTGAATAAACTCTCCCCACATGAATACAGTGCATTTGGTGTGTGATCTTGCACTGAATGTCATATTATCCACCACCCCGACAGCAGCCACAATACCTTCATTCTAAAGCAGTTAACTATTCCCACCAGCTACTGACATTCATGAAGGACATGAACCTATCTTCTCAGAGATGCAAAGTACTTCCTTAAGGTTTAGACCAGAAGACTATAGGATGTACAGCATAAATTAGGGCAGTTAGCTCATCGGGTCTTCTCCGTCATTCAATCATCGCTGATAGGTTTCTCAAACCCATTCTCCGACCTTCTCCCCATAACCCTTCATTCCCTGGATAGTCAAAAACTATCTATCTCCCTCTCAAATATACTCAATGACCTACCCCCACAGCTTTCTGGCAATAAATTTCAAAGATTTACCATTCTATGGTTAAATAACTGTCTCCTTATCACTGTTTTAAAAGGTGTTCCCTTTCATCTAAGGCTGTGCCGTTTCGGATTCTAATCCAATGGAAACATCTTTTCAGCATCCACTCTCTCCAGGTCATTCAGTATCCTGTCTATTTCAATTATATTCCCTCTCATCCTTTCAAACTTTATCAAGTATAGACCCAGAGTACTCAAACACTCCTCACGCAAAAAGCTTTCCATTCCGATGACCACTCTCGTGAAAATCTTCTGAACACGCTCCAGGACCAGTACATCCTTCCTGAGGTACGGAGCTCAAAAATGAGCACAATACTCCAAATGTGGTCTGACCAGAGCAGGATACAGTTAGTTCTTATATTCAATTCTTTTCGGAGTAAATGCTCCCAATCATAATTGCAATTAACCTCCTAACTACTGCCTCAACCTGCAAGCTGACCTTGAACAGAACCCTGCACTGGAACTCCCAAGTCCCTTTGCACTTCAGTTATCTGAATTTTCTCGTCATTTAGGAAATAGACCATGCCTCTATTCTTCGTATCAAAGTGCATGGCCTCACACTTTCCAAAGTTGTAGTGCATCTGACGATCTCTTTACCTGTCCAAATCCTCGTTCAGCCTCTCCGCTTCCTCAATGCGACCTGACCATCTCCCTATCTTTGTATCGTCTGAAAATCTAACCAGTGTGCCCGCAATTCCCTCGTCTAGATTGTTAATGTAACAAGTAAAAAGTTATGATTCCAACACTAAGCATTCTGGATCTCCACTTGTCACCGGCTGTCATCCTGAGAAGTACACTTTTATCCCCACTCTCTGCTTTCTGCCAGACAGACAAGCTTCTATCCATGCCACTACCTTGCCTCTAACACCACGGACCCTTATCATGCTCAGTAATCTCCTGTGTGACACCTTGTCAAAGGCCTTCTTGAATTCCAGGTGGATAACATCCATTGGCTGTGCTTGGTCGAGCTGCTCATTTCCTCTTCAAAGAATTCCAATAGATTTGTCAAGCATTAACCTCCCTTGATGAAATCATGCTGACTTTGCCCTATTTTACTTTCGACTATTCAGAAATCTCATCCTTCACAATGGATTCCAGGATCTTACCCATGGCAGAGTTTAAACTATTCATGGTGTTTGTTTTTGTCTTTTTCCTTACTCCATTGTTAAAAATGGGTGTCACGTTAGTGGGTTTCCTGTGGTCTGGGATCGTTCCTTACTCTAGTGATTGCTGAAAGATAACCACGATTGCCTCCACTCCCTCTTCAGCTATCTCCCTTATAACACTGGGATGTAGTCCATCTGGTCAAGCCACCTTCGGACCATTACATTTTTTTCTAGTATGTTCTCCAGGATGGGGGCCATCATACTCAGCTCTGGCCCCTCAATCTCTTGAAGGTTTAAGGTATTACTCGTGCCTTCCACCATGAAAGCTGATGCAAACTAATTAGTCAGTTCCTTGGCCATTTGCTCGTTCCCCACTGCTATCTCTCCAGTATCATTTTTCAGCAGTCCAATGTTCACTTCTGCCACTCTTTTATACTTCATATATTGAAAGAAACGGTTACAGTTTTCCTTTATATTACTGGCTAGCTTACCCCCATATTTAATAATCTCCCTCCTTATTTGATTTTGTTTGCCCTCTGTTTTGTCTTTGTAAACTTTCCAATCCTCAGGTTTCCCACTGCACTTTGCCACATTATAACATTTCTCTTTTGCTTTTATGCTATACCCGACTTCCCTCGTCAGCGATGGTTGCCCCATCCTCTCTATACAAGCCTCTTTTTCCTCAGCATAAATCTCTGCTGTATCCTGAATGGCTCCAAAATCTCTTACCATTGCTGTTATACTATCCTTCCTGCTGGGCCCGTCTCCCAGTCAATTCTATCCAGCTCCTCACTCATGTCTGTGTAATCGCCTTTATTCAGCTGCAATACCGTTACTTCTGATTCTAACTTCTCCACCTGAGTAAATTCAATCATATTATGATCACTGTAATCTTAAGATCCCCTCATCTAGTCTGCCTGCACAAACTGCTCCAAAACGCCATCTTGTAGACATTCCACAAATCCTGCCAACCACGATCAATCTGAATTCCCAGTCCATCTGTATAATAAAATCCCATATGATCACTGTAACTTTGCTTTTCCTGCAGATCTTTCTAGTTCCTGGTGTATCTTACACCCCAGCTCCCTGTATATTACTCCAACTGCATTTTTTCACCTTTTTTGATTCCTCAATTCTACCGACACAGATTCTACACCATCTGACCTTATTTCATTTCTTAATATTGATTATTGATTCGATTCCATTCTTAATACTGAGACAAATCTATCTCTCTGCCCATCTGCCTATCTTTTCGACAAGATGAATATCCTTGAATATTCAGCTCCCGATCCTAATCCTCTTGCAGTGATGTCACTGTAATACCCATGATGTCGGACCTGCCAATTTATGGATGAGTCACAAGCTCATTTACCTTATTCCTTATACTGCATGTATTCCGATATAATAGTTCAGTCCTGTATTATCCGTCGCTCTTCTCATTGTCATTTGTTTGTCCATTTGTTGGTACCTACACGGACCCTGACCACTGGATCATTCCCCTCCCGCTCCAAGTTCTGCAACCCAGATGATATATCCCAAACCCGAGCACCAAGTAGGCAACACAACCTTCAGAACTCATAATCCCGATCACGGAGAACAGTATCTATGCTTTTAACTATACTATCCCCAATTATCCAGCATTGGCCAGCATGGTGACACAGCAATGCTGACTCACAGTGCTAGAGACTTGGGTTCATTTCCAATCTCTGGACCCTGTCTGCGTGGATTTTGTACATTCTTCCTGTGTCTGCATTGGGAACATTAACTCTTTTCTCTCTCCACAGTACGTCTCTGTGTTTGCTTCAGATTTCTACCATCTACAGTATTTTTGCTTTTGTTCGATGGAGAAATGCAGCGAATGTGTCAGGTTTTTGTAAAAGCAGCCGTGGTTCGCGGGTTCCTCTGTGTGTTTAGGAATCTTGCCAGGCCACTTGGCTGAGTGCAGTGTCCCTGGATGCCCATTCCATCTCTCTCAGTTCCCTCAGTCCATTGTCACTACATGCAGCATTTCCTTGTGCCAGCCCGGGACTCCCCACAGCCTGGCAACTGGATACTCCCTTCGCAAGACTGTGCACACAACGACACTGGGAACTTGCAGATCCGCTAGGGATGCTGGGTAAAGACCCTGCCATTGAAAGGAACAGAATAACTAGAATGTAATTGAATAGCAATGCTGAGTAAACAGATTGAATTACATCCATCTGATCTGACATTTTCTAATCTTCTGTTTACCCTCGTCCAACTGAAAATAGATGGCCCATATGTATGCCTTGTCAAACAGGCTTGGTGGCGGGGATAGATATCAGATCCGGTGGTCATTGGACTGATTCAGTGGTCTCACTTTCCTGATGTCACACATAAGTTTTTATTATCAAGTCTATCCAGTTTAAAAAAAGGCCTTGCTGGAGTTGTGCTGAAAGGATATTTGAATCTTGGAGACATTAGAATATGTCACGTGCGAGTGAGGTTAGGAATCGTAAGGTAGCACTGTTAAATACACGATCAAAGTGCTGGTCGGGGAGATCGCACTTCCGATATGTGGATCATTGGGATTCCCGAGTCAGGAGGATATACATGAAAACGACGGGATGAACCTGAACTGGCAGCAATTTATGATATGTGGATTATTGGGATTCACGGGTCAGTAGGATACACACAAGAAGGATGGGATGCACATGAACTGATAACAATCTCCGATATGTGGATCAATGGGAATCCCGCGTTGATAGGATATAAACAAGATGAACGGGATGGTTTAATATTGTCCTTTACGAGTGTTTAAACTAGCGTGTGGCCGTGGTGAGGGAGGGGTGTGGTGGGGAGGGGTGTGTAGAACCACAGCAATAGGTCCACAGGTACAGTAACTGAGGAGGAGTTGGAGACTAATCCTAGTACAGCTAAGACCAACAACAAAAGAAAACAGGCAGAGGGTACTGAGCACAATGGCCTGGCAGTCTGAAGTGTGCTGATTTTAATATAAGGAATCTGTTTGTTTGAACAGATATTTCGAAATCACTGCATGTCAGAAAATAGGAAGAGAAAATGGTTAATTGTCCACTGTGTCCTTCATTGCACCAGCTTGTCTCTCGAGGCACCAAAACTTGTTACTGTTGGTCAGACATCTTCAGAATTAATACAACACAGAAGGAGGCCATTCAGCCCACAATGCGTCCATGAGCTCTCCAACTTGACAGCTTGAAAATTGAGGGAATGATCGGAGCTAGACTGAGTAGGAGAGAAATAAATAGAGAGAAAGACAATGAAGTGAGATAAACAGAGTGAAAAAAGGAGCTACACAATGCGAGCAAGGGGTTTCTGAAGTTAGATCAGGAAACAGCATGAGGAGAAATGCACAGAAACTTTTCTTAGAATCTCTCACAGACTGTAAGCCCTTTGTCTGGTGCCATACCCTGTGAGCACCATGCTGATACTGGCTGTCATCCCAGATCATTTATCACCAATAACATCCCAGAGCTGAGTTGCTGACTGCTAAACACAATCCAATAGACCAATAGATTGGTTCCAGGTAGAAGGTGGATGAATTTAAATATTCTGAGCCAACAGGAACTTGGAGCCCCTCTAGACACTGCGTGAGAGGCAGGGTGGAATCTCAGTGAAGGGAATCACTGGCAGAGGGGAAATCAGGATCTCAGCTGTGGGTCAAATAACGATTGATAAAGTTTGCACAACACTTCCATGGTTTTGTAATTCACATTGCAATTTATATTGCTCCACATAGTAAGTATATTTCAACAATATTGTATTTTTCTAGTTTTCACATTTTGGTACGTACAGAAAAGCTTTTTGATTCTTTTATTTTGTGTTGAATAAACACATTTTATTACTGAGGAAGAAAGGACCTGCTCCGATGGGACAGTCGTCATCTGAACCGTGCTTGGATCAGAATCCGACTGAATCCTGACCAAGGCTGTAGACAGAGCTATAAACTGATTAGGTGTGTGTGTGTGTGTGTGTGTGTGTGTGTGTGTGTGTGTGTGTGTGAGAGATGGAGGTGTGGGGGGAGTCGTTTGGTGGGGGGGCGGGTTGCAGTTATAGGGTTTATTTAGAAAAGCAGAATTAAAAGAGGAGGTAAGAGTACAGAACTCAGGAGAGGTTATTAAATTCTCCAGCACAGACACAAATAGGATAGAGCATCTGGAAATGTTGAACATATCAAACTTCAAGCGCACTGCACAAATGAATGACAATGAGAAGAGGGACGGTTAATGCAGGACTGAAGGGGTTATAACTGAATGCATGCTGTATAAGGAAAAAGGTAAATGAGCTTGTGGCACAGAATTAAATCGGCAGGTATGAAGCGATGAGAATCACAGAGATGTGGCTGCAAGGTGATCTGAATATTTAAGGATGTTTATCCTATCGAAAAGATGGGAAGTTGGCTGAGGGAGTGGATTTGCATTATTAGTAAGAAATGAGATTAAATCAATATTAAGAAAGGAAGTAAGGTCAGATGGTGTAGAATCTGCGTGGGTAGAATTGAGGAACCACAAAGGTAATAGAACCACTGTTGAAGTCTTGTACAGGGCTCCAAAGAGTAGTCAGGACGTGGGGCATAAGATACACCAGGAGATAGAAAAGATGTGTAGGAAAGGCAAAGTACAGTAATCATGGGTGATTTCAATATGCGGGAAACTGGTAACATCAGGTTGGTAGTGGTTCACAAGAAAAGGAATTTTAGGAATGTTTATGAGATGGCCTTTTGGAGTAACTTCTGGTGGAGCCCACTCAGAAACAGATGATACTGGATTTAATGACGCAGGATTCGTAATGGAGATTAGGGTGAAGGTAAACGTTGGAAGCAATGATCAGAATATGGTTGACCTTCTTCTGCAATTTGAGAGAGAGAGAAGATAGAATCAGAGCTAACGGTATTTCAGCTGAATAAAGGCAACTACAGAGGCATAAGGGAGAAGCTGGGTAGAATTGACTAGGAGAGCGGTCAATCATGAAAGTCAAGGGAACGGAAGTGGCAGCAGATTCCATGATTAATTCAGGACACACAGCAGGGATTCTTGCCGAGGAATAGAGGTATGGTACAGGGAGGATGAGGCAGTCAGGGCTGACCTCGGAAGTCAGGGATTGCATACAAGCAAAAGAGCAAGCATATAATGCAGTGGGGGCAGTGGGAAACTAGAAAATTGGGAAACTTACAAAGATTAACGCTGGCAAAAAACGGACAGAGAATATTAAATATGAAGGAAAGCTAACCAGTAATACAAAGGAGACTGTAAGAGGATCATTAGATATATTAAGTGCAAAAGAGAGGCAAAAGTGAATATGGACCACTGGAAAATTATGCTGGAGAGACAGTAGCGGAAAACAAAGAAACGAATGAGGAACTTTGCATCAATGTTCATGGTGGAAGACATAAGTAATTTCCCAAAAATTGAAGAGAGTGAGAGGGCAGAGCTGAGTATGGTGGTCATCACCAAGGAGAACATGCTAGAAAACAGAACGGCCTGAATTTGGATAAATCACCTGAATCATATGGATTACACCGCAGCATTGTAAGGGAGATAGCTGAAGATGTAGTGAAAGTGAAAGTGGTAATCTTTCAGGAATGACTAAAATCTGGAATGGCTGGAAAATTGCTAACGTGACACTCCATTTAATAAGGGAGTTAGGCAGAAGATGGAAAATTACAGACTGATTAGCCTAACCTTGGTTGTGGGTGACATCCTGGTATCCATCGTGAAGGATGGGATTTCTGAATACTTGGAAGTATTTAGTAAAATAGTGCAAAGTCAGCATTGTTCCATCAATGGGAGGTCATGCCTGACAAACCCACCTGCTTCTCTAAATTCCTTTGATAAGGTGCCACGCAGGATGTTATTGAGAAAGATTAGGGTCCCTGGTGTTACAGGCAAGGTGCTAGCTTGGATAGATGCATGGCTGTCTGACAGAAAGCAGAGAGTGGGGATAAACGTGTCCTTCTCAGGATGGCATCCAATGACAAGTGGTATTCCTCAAGACTCAGTGTTGGGACCACAAAATTCGCTTTGTGAATTAATGGTCTACATGAAGGAACTGAGGGCATTCTGACTAAGTTTTCAAACAGTGCAAAGATGGAATAGAGGGATAGGTTGCATTGAAGAGATGGTTCGGCTACAGGAGGGTGCAATAGCACCCTCTAGCAACACTTCTGATGCTCGCCTTCCAGACCACCAACCTCAGGATACAACACATCATCCTCCGCATTTCTTCCACCGACAGTCAGACCACACCACCAGAGATATACTTCCCTCCCCACTCCTATCTGCATTCTGCGGAGACCTTTTCCTTCACGACTCCCTCGTTATGTTCACGTGTCGCCCCTCCCACACCCCAACAAGCCACCTTCCACTCCCGACACCTTCCCTTGCCATTGCAAGAGGTATGAAACCTGTGCAAACAACTTCCTCCTCACCTCAATCCAAGGCCCAAAAGGATCCTTCCACACCAGGCAGATGCATCCAAACACCTCATCTACTCTGTCATCTACTCTACACTGGGGAGACAGGACGTCAACTTGCAGAACGGTTCAGGGAACACTCTCTGTCACATGCCCACCCACTTCATTCATGATAAAGGCTTTATGACTGAAACATCGAATATCCTGCTCCTTAGAGTCCGCCTGACTGGCTGTGCTCTTCTGGCACCACACGTTTTGACTCTGATCTCCAGAATCGCGGTTCTCCCTTCCTCCTGCTGAAGGAATTGCACAGGTTAGGGGAGTGAGCAAGAAGTGGCAGGTGGAGTATGACGTGGGCAAGTGTGAGGTCATGCAGTTTGCCAGGAAAAATAATGGCATGGACTATTTTCTAAATAGCGAGCTAGTTCAGAAGACTCCGGGGGAGGGGGGGGGGGGCGTTGCTAGTTCAAGAATCTTGAAAGGGAAACCTGCAGATTGTCAGCAGTTGGGAAGGCAAATACAATGCTTCCATTTATTTCAAGTGGGCTTCATTATAAATGCAGGGATGTACTTCTGAGGCTCGATAAGATTTTGGTCAGGCTACAGTTGGATTATTGTGCACAGTTTTGGGTCCCATATCTCAGGAAGGATGTACTGGCCCTGGAGCATTTTCCGATAAGATTCACGAAAGTGGTCCCAGGAATGAAAAGCTTAACATATGAAGAACATCTGAGGGCTCTGAGTCTATATTTGATAGAGTTCAGAAGGATGTTAGGAGGTCTAATTGAAACATACAGAAAATTGAATGATTTGAACAGGGTGGGTTTTGGGGAGATATATCCAATGGAGGGGAGATGAGGACCCGAGGGGACAGAGTAACGAGAAGACCTTTTCAAATACAGATAAAGATGAACCTCTTCAGCCAGAGAGTGGTGACTCTAGGGAATTCACTGCTACAGAAGGCTGTCGAGGCCAGGTCATTGAGTATATTTAAGAGTAAGACATATAGGTTCTTGATTATAAAGGGGATGAAGGGTTACAGATAGAAATCGGAAGAATGGTGTTGAGAAGCTTAACAACCATCATTGAATGGCGGAGCAGGCTCAATGGGCTGAATGGCCAAATTTCTGCTCCAATGTATTCTGCTCCAACGTATCGGCTCTCCTCACTCCTCATTGGAGATGTACCCTGCAATTTGATTTTCTTATGATTTATAAAGAGTAACATCCCAATATTGATGACTGGGAAATATCATGTTCCCTCCCTCCAGTCTCTGCAGCAGCCATGTCCCCAACATCATGATCACACTGACATTGAAAACCAGTGCATGGTACTTAATCACAGTTGATCGACATCGACAACATTAACAGCAAGACCCTCGCCGGCCCTCTCTGATCCTTGAATAACCATCTGAATTGTGTGTCAAATCATATTCTCTGTTAACATATATATGCCATTTGTCTGTTATAACTCATGTTGACGAAGGCACATTTGCCTGTCAGGTTATAGACTGGAAACGTTCTCTCCATATTTTCCCGACATTATAATCACTGATCAGGACGTACAGATTGCATGTTTCCATTTCTAAACCGAGAAACTTGTTTATGTTCTGACAATCCTTTAACATTACTCCCATATCCAAGGTAGATTGAAAGAGTACACACAATCAATGTACCATCTCCAATATTCCTTCCCTCCGACACCCTCACATATCCAAAGCTAAATGAGTGAATTTTAAACGTACTTTTAAATTTTAATAAAATCAATTTTGAACTCAAAGAGGTTAAATGGAGCTATTTGTTCAGTGACTGTGATTAATGTAAATCTCCGTGGATCCTAATTATCCCAGTGGAAAGTTTCCATCGTTGAAAGATAGATGGGCTCTATTCAATGTGCTATCCCATAGTGTGAGTAGGAGCATCACTGACAGCACTAACAGGGATCAGCAGCTCGAGAGAGAGGGGGAGGAGAGATCAGAATCTGAGAGCATTAGACTGGAACGTTACAATAATAGTTCATTATCTGAGGACAATGAATTACAATGTTCCAACAATGGATCCGAATCTGAGAACATTAGACTGGAATGTTCAAACAATGGACAGGAGTTTATCCGAGGGTCTTTACTGGCTTTCTCAGCCTTGGATATCATTAGCATATCGGATGCAGGATATCCTTTGGATTATTCAAGATGGTTACTATCCCATCCTTGCGATAGTTGGTGTACCTGGTAAGTCATTATATTTGTCTACTCAACTGGGTTGAACTGAATTTCGGCTTATGATATGTACATTTTGGAAAGTGCAATCAATATCTTCAGTTCCAAACAAAAATTAATTTCCTTATAAATTATGACTAACAAACCACTATTTATAAATTACTCAGTGATATGCAAGAAGGAATGACACTCTTCTAAAACTGCATAAACCATTTTGCCCTTCACAGATTTACATCTCCATGCCCTCCCCACTGACCAATCCTGTCCAATACCACCATCATGATATCCCAGTCTCGTCCTCAGTCTCAGTGCAACATATGTATAAACCATTTGTGCCTTTGTTCAATCCAAATGCAACAGTTTCCCGTTCCTTCTAATCACATGTCCGTCACTAACTAATTGCGATTGAGAATGTTTAACTTGTTCTCTGCACATAAGGGAAGACAATTTATGGTGGTCAAGTCATTGACTCATAATATAGAGCCACAGAATAATGGTCTGTTGATATCTCATGAAGGAAATTGGGGAGTTTAAAAGCAACCATTATCATTTGTTATTAAAAAAAGCAACCTGCTTGCCTCAAGACCTTTAAGGAATTCAAAGCGTCGTGATTCCCTCCTCAGGTTTTCGTGTGACTTCTGTGATGAACACGTGAGTGTACTGTAACTTTGAGAGAATTAAAAACCAATAATAACTACTTGACAGCACCAATAGTTTTGAAAAATAGATATAATGTAACATTTGGTCGAACAACCTGATTAGCTCATTGTCTCGAAACAAGTTCAGCAAAACATTTTAAATTATACCCCAAAATACCCACCTCCAACCAAGTTTTAATTTCTTATATTGACAATCTTAACAGCCAATGATACAATCCAATAGTTTGGCGGTACAAGATCGTGGAAAATTGAACGATTGGGAGGAGAACTGCCAAGCTACCAGCATCCAAAGACTGCCTGAAAAATAGCTCTCTTATAGGTACCTTTATTGATTAGTAACAGGTGAAGCAGAGTCCCCAAGAAGAAAAGAAGACAGGAATATGGAGAAGAACCGAAAGATTCCTGGTTTTGAGATAATAAGTTTTGTGTTGTAAATCTTCATTATCGGGGTAGTATTGTAGAGGGGAAAGGTCATAGATAGTTTAGAGGAAGTAGTTGTAAATAGTCGTTCGTTTATTATTCTCTGTTATACTTTAAGAAATAAAGTTTGTAAATTTTAATTTAAATAGATTTGGACTCTAGAATTATCACAGATTACTGCATTGGATAAATCTTTTCTCTGTTGCTGGTTTTAATTAAGCATGAAGATTTATCCTGTGTTGTGATACTACAAATCCATAGCTATGCGTGTTACTATTTAAGGTACTGTGGAACAGCTGAACCAGCCACTCAGTTCAAGATCTGCATAACATACTGCTCTGACCAGGGCTTCAGACATCCTGTAAGAGAAGAATAAAGGTAAATATAGCTTGATAGCTCTGTTTCTCTGGCTGTTTTCTGTATTGCTACATCTCGATTCCATTCCGGTACATGATCATCCCCTAGTTTAGGTGTATTCAATCTCATTGAAATTGTCTCTGAGAGTGATGCACATCTCCATAGGTATCTCTGGTGCTGGCTTTATTGATGCTGACGTACACATGTAAGGGACTTATAAATCCCATGTCAGTCGTAGTGCATAGAGAAGGAATGGCATTTTGTGGCACATGAAATAAATGGTGATGTCTAAATGAGAGAAAATATTTTTTGACAATCCCTGGGAGTGTTGTTGAGAGAGAGAGAGAGAGAGAGAGAGAGAGAAAGAAAAAGGTTCAGAGAGAGGAGAGAGAGAGAGAGACAGAGAGGGGTGGGCTTCAAGCTTTTGAATAAACTCTCCCAACATTAATGCAGTTCAAATGGTGCGTCATCCTGCCATGAACGTCTTGTTATCCATAATCCCGACAGCAGCAACAATGCCTTCATTATAAAAGTGTTAACTCTTTCCAGCAATTATGGAAAGAAGGAAAGTCTTTTTACGCCACAGGAAAGAAACGGAGATGTCTCAGAGAAAAAAGAGTTGTTACGATCATCGCTGAGAGTATTGTTGAGGCAGTATTTGCGATATTGTGGTCAGACATTCTCTTCTTTATAAGGAATGATCGCCTTGCCACAGAGAGGGTGCAATCGAGTTTCACCAGACTCATCCCTGGGATTATGGTACCATGAGGAGACAGTGAAGATTAATCTCTGGCGTTGTGAGAGAATGAAAGGCGATTGCATTGAAACTTGAGGGGGAGGGACAGTAACTCACGATGTACTAAATAGACACTGATACGGTGAAAAATTCCATGGCTTCTTTTTTACTCGGGTTGCATGATTGTCGATATTTGAGAGCCTCTGTGAATATTCCCCTCACTCCACACCCAATTCCCGTGTCGCATGAGAGAGACAGAGGGCCAGTGTTTGAATAAACTCTCCCCACATTAATACAGTGCATTCAGTGTGTGGTCCTATACTGAAAGTCTCGTTATCCCCAGTCCCTACAGCAGCCACAATATCTTCATGCTAAAAGAGTGAACTATTCCCACCAGATTCTCACCTCCATGGAGACGATGGGTGTGTTTTCACGGCGATGGAAAATGCCTCCTTGAGACTTGGCACAAATCATTTGGCTTCCCTCCTCATTGCCAGCAAACTATGTTAAAGCAGCACACGCTCTACAAACAATGGAACCATGATTCACATCATGGAGTCCTCTATCAGTGCAGTCTCGGTTTCATTGGTTTGTCATGTTGGAATATCAATGACCTCCTCTTGTTCCTGTATAACTGTCCCGTGGGATGAATAGCCTCCTCCTGGTCTCATGGAACAGGTTTAAGGGTCTGATTGGTCTCTGCCTGTTCCTGTTTAACAGCTCGATGCACTGAACAGACCACTCTTCTTCCTGTGTAACAGGCAGGAGTATTGAATCTGCTGTCACTCTTCCTGTTCCTGAATGTTAGCCCATATCCGTCTGCAACCAGCTTCAGATATTGAATGAGCTCCTCTTTTATCTATGAAAATGTGTTGTGTCTGGCTGTGCTGTTACATAAATGTTATCAACACTTTAACAGCACAAACCGGAATGCTGTCCGGGCCTTGCTGCACATGGACACAGAATGGTTCTGGAGCTGATGGGGGAGGAAATGTTCTGAACATTCTGTGATCTACAGTCGTCATACCTACTTCCGATCTTATGATGGGAAAATATATTGATGGAGCAGCTGAAGATGTTTGTGCTGAGGAGGCTAACCCGAGGATCTCCTGCAGAGATGTCCAGGGACTGAGAGGATTGTTGGAGACTGACCTCAACCCTCTTTAATCGTGTTCTGAAAGACCCCGTCCAGTGGGAACATTACAGCTGATTCCCATTCAGATCAAATAAGTAGGTGGTACCGTTGCCATCCTCAGTCACATACTGCCTTGGTATCAAAGGCATTCACTCTTTCCTGAGCCCCTGTGTTCGCCTCTTGTTCATATCAATATGTGACGGTGTATGTATAGGGAGTGCTTTCCTCTCACCGAAGGTAATCACTGTCAGGAATTATCTGGGCGAGAGAGCTAGGGGTGCTTTATCTCTGAAAGCATTTAAGGAGGAGGTAGACGAATTTTTGACCTGCCAGAGAGCTAAGGGGTGAAGAATTGGGCATTAAAGAGGAGTTACTATCAACAGTAGATCAGCCATGATGTTTTGCAATGGCTTGATCATCCAAATTACCTGATACTGTTCCTTTTGTCCTCATATTCAGTAATTGCAAAGTTAATGGCTGTAATTTTCCTGAATATCCATTTGTTGAATGTTTCAATCAGAGAGAGTAAAGTATTTTGTGAGTTATCTCTGGTTGAAGTATGAGGACTGCATTCACGGTGAATCTGTTTCTTTGATATCACCAACAAATGAACCACAAGTTGCAGAGAGGAAATACTCTGTAAAGAAACAGAGGCATCTGTCGAAACAAATAACATTTTCCAACCGACACCAAACCATGTGTGACAGTATATAGGGAGTGAATGAGATCCTGTATTACTGTTGATCAGGTATTTGGAGCAAGTGGCCTCCATCTGTTCCTTGCAGGAGGTGTGAGGGTTTGAATAGAGCACAGCAACACAGGACTGAACAGCATGAGTGGGTGATTAAATACTTTGTCACCGCTTCATTTGCTTTTGCTCAAAGCAGCGCATTTCTGTCTGTATGCCATAGTACGAAATACCAAAAACAAATTTGAATAAATGCAAACATTCAAGCACCACAATCCACTGGGGAAGGGAATTTCCACTTGAACAGTCCTTTTAGAAATTCTCATTTGTGTTCCAACCAATTTTGGAGGGTCACTATGTTCTTTTCCAGTCCCACTCCTCCACTGGTTACACCCATCTTAAATGCAGCCAGTTTAGTAATGTGGCCAATGATTTAGGTCTCAGACTCCGCCATTTTCTAGAAAAATGTGAGACACAGAAAGTTGAACTCATAACAAATGGTAAAATGATAGAGTGCCCCAAAATGTTATTCTGCCTTTGAAGGTATCCTGCTCACATAAGCTACTGGCCGTGGGATTTCTTTCTAGAACAGTGGGATTTGGTTGAATTCCCTTCCTTTCAGGCAGTGGAGAGATTCCAATGAATCGTCACCAGCAATGCTTCACAAGTGGTAAAGATGAGGCAAGGATTTTCTGGTCTCACACTTTGCTATCTGGCGGAACAAAGTAAGAGAGAGGGATCAATCGGCTGCTGCTGCTCAGACAGGGAACATTTTTCTCCCTTTCTGGGTTGGAACATACAATTTTGACAACTGATCACCAAATTGAATCATGTGCGACCTCCTGGAACATTCACTGGAAAATCTGATTATGGAGGAGCGTCATTGCCCTTGTTGTGCACATTTCCTTCCAATCGCAAAAAAAGTGTCCCCACTTTATAATTTGAAGACATGCTTACGTGTGTCTGTGTAATTTGTAAATATTGGTATGTGTCTTCATAGTATGTGTGTTAATATCAATGCATCTTTTTCTTAAAGTTTATTCTCTAGCTTTAGTCTCCCTGACTGGAGATAATATGCATCCAGCTGATACACTTTTAGAAATTCATGGATGGTTCAATACTATTTCTCAGCTAAGATCAAAACTGATAATCCCCCATAACAAAAGGACGGCATTCCAGGAATGAGTAAAGGGAAACCTCTTTGAAAATCTTCGAAAATAATTATATCTTTTTGTTTTAGTTTAGGGGATCAATCCTGCACACAGTGCATCAGGTGTGGTCTCAGCAATGCCCTGTACAGATGCAGTAAAACATTCCTGTAATTAAACCTGATACCTTTTGCCAAAAACAGCATCATTCCACTTACCTTCCAAATCACTTGCTGCATCTGACTTCATATGATTCATGTCCCAGGAACATGGAAACCTCCTGTATCACTGAGTTCGGCAATCTCTCTTCCATTTAAATTGTTTACCATTGTTTCAACCTTCATGCCAAAATAGACAACTTACGTTAAGTTTTTTCTGCTGAAGGTTTGCTCACTAACCATCCCTGCCTGTATCACATTGCAGACTCACTACCTCCATTTGACGACACATTGAATGACCATCTTGGTGTATGAGCTAATTGAGCTCCAAGCCACTCCCTCCTCTTCCTCCAGATTGTCGATCATTGATGACCCCACAGTGATCTCTGAGGCACTCCATCAGTTTCAGCTTTGCAGCCTGAAAATAAACATTTATCTGTACTCTCTATTTCCTGTAAGCGACAGCTTCCCTGTTCCTGTGTAGCGGCTCCGGTGGGTTGAATGGCCTCCTCCTGGACTGTGCAATGTACTGAACGAGCTAAATTACTTCATTCTATATTCCTGTGTAATTCCTTAGAGGGGCGGAATGGTCTCTTACTGTGTCATTTTAACGATCCTGTCTGACTGAATGGAGTGTCCCCAACCCTCTTACAGCCTCGAGGGTGGATTAAGGGAAAAACACATGGGGTAGGGACAGCAGTATATCTCTGTTACATGCTCGAGGGTGGATTGAGGGAACAACACATGTTGCCCATTCGGCTGCACCATTCAGAATATTTATGGCTGATCCGAGTGTGTCGGACCATCCATTTCCTGTCTGCTCCCAATAAGCACTGATCCTTCTGTTCAGTAAAGATCAGTCGAGCTCAGCCTTGAGTATCTTCAATAACCGAGTCTTCCTTGCTCCCTGAGGATGAGGACACCACACGTAGCACAACACTAAAGTGAAAGGGACGTCCTTATTTCATTGTGGGACTGTTATTTGAAAACTGTGTTGTTAACTGAACATCAAATCACCACCTCTTTTCAGACTTAAGGACAGAATAATTAGGTACACTTAGGAACATAATCCATTCCGGACACCAAACCTATCCCACATTCCCACTGACCCTTTCCAATCAAATACGTATCGCACCCAGACTCTGCTGCTGTCTCAGGAAGAGAATACCTGATAGCATAATACCGCAGGAGCATTAAGGAAATGAGCAGATTGAGGCCATTCAAACTATCGTGTGGGAAATTTCGTTCAATAACTTATAATATGTAGCCCGACCTCATTCGTCTGCCTTCTCCCTAGAATCCTTGATCCCCTTACAAATCAAAAACAGATCGATTTGTGTCTTAATGACACTAGCGTCTGTGACTCTCTATCTGTATGTGAGTAAGTGTTTGTGCGTGTGTCTGTGCCTCTATTTGTGTGTGTCTGTATATGTGTGTCCATGTGCTTTTTATCTATGCGTTTGTGTAATTACATCTGTCTGTCTGTATTTCAGCCTGTTTTTCTATCTGTATTTATGTCGATTTGTATGTGACTGTATATGTATTTGTGTGTTTATACGTGTATGTATGCCTATCCCTTTATAAGTATTGTGTGTGCTCGTCTGTGTATTTCTGTGTCTGTGTCTCTGTGCAGTGAGGTATCTGTGGGTTTTTGGAAGTGAAAGGACTGTTGTTGGAACTGCCAGTGGGTTTAAACTGAGAATTGTCTTTCACTGAACATTGTTCCGTAACTGGTCAGCAGGAAGTGGATGTTTCAGATTCTCCACACGAGGCATCCTGGTCCTCTCAAGCTCTTAAAGAGTTCTCCCCACATGATGGGGAGAGGGGAGTGAGGGAATGGATATCCGGCACTCCACTACCCGGCTTGGCCCTTTTTATCCTATTCCAGGCTGTTTCTCCTGGAATGGGAGAAAGCAATGTAGGGAGAGTGGGAATGGGTGACCCCGCTGTTTGTCCTGGTGTAGGTGGGGGGAGTTGTGAGGTGTATGGAATGAGTCAGTCAACAGTTTTGAATCCATGTAGTATTATTAGGTGCTGAATTCATTTGTGAGAGTGGTAGTGCCTGAGCCTTATTTGGAGACTGAGCGTGAACCTTGTTCGGGGTTAGGTGCTATAACAGATATACAGTGAGTGTGAGGGAGCAGAGAGTATATGATAACTCTTATCCTAACAGAGCGAGGAGGATATTGCTGCTTGTCCAGTATCGTGGGGCATTTTTTGAGATCACCTGAGAGTCGAGGTGAGCCTCCCTGGATGACTTGTCCAAGTCGGTCACTAATAACGACACAGACCTGTCCCTCAGGTTCCACCGAAATAGTTTAGGTAGAGTTTACAGATAGCAAGGAGAAGCAAATATTGGCGTGTTACATATCGAAACCAAAATGGTAGCAGAAAATCTGAGAATCATATGCTCAGGAAATTAGATAGGCAAGTATTGTGGATACCGTAGTCATATTGAATTCTCTCAAGTTGCATCTAAACTGCGTTAACTATTTGACTGCTGAAGCTGTGAAAAATGAGTTCTGTAAGTGTATATAAGGTGGGTTGAAGAGTATGCTGTGAAGCAAACGAGATAGCAGATTATTTCAGATTTGATGTTGTGTGGTCAGAAGGACGAATTATTAACCTTGGTCTGAAGCAGCTTTTAAGGGATAATGGCCTTTATAATGTGCATTTTACAAAGTGTCTGCATGCAAGATAGAATGCTTGAATATTCTAGACAAACATCATGGAAGACTGGAGGCTAGAGTGTCAAGATATCTTCAGTGAATTTGCAAAGTACAATATAACATTCAGTGGGAGACAAGCAATGGTTGTTAGAGTCATAGAGTCCGACAGCACGGAGACAGGCCCTTCAGCCCAAACTGATCCATTCCGACCAAAATGCCCATCCACGCTAACCCCATTTCCCTGCCATTGCCGGTATCTTTCTAATCCTTTACTATCCATGTATTTATTCAATTGCCTCAACCACTTCTCATTCCATATGCATATCAGCCCCTGTGTTAAAAAGTTGTTCCTCAAGTTCCCTTTAATTCTGTCCCCTCTGACCTTAAACTGATGCTCACTAATCTGTGATTGCCCAACCCTGGGAAGAAAGACTGGGTGCATTCTCTCTATCCATTCCTGCCATGATCACATAAACGTCAATATGATCCTCCCTCAGTCTCATGTACTCAAAAGTAAAAAGTCCTTGCTTGTCCAACCTCTTTCAATAACTCAGACCATTGAGAGCTTGGCAACATCCTTGTATTTTTTTCTGCACACTTTCCAGTTTAATGATATCCTTCCTATAGCAAAGTGAACAAAACTGAACATAACGCTACGAATATGGCCTCACCAGCATCCTGTATAACTGCAACATAACTTCCTAACTTCGATACTCAGTGATATAAACCGATTAAGGCCAGTGTGCCAAAAGCTTTCTTCACTGTCTTCCTCTGAATCAACTTTCAGAGAACATGCACCTGAATTCCAAGATCCCTCTGTTCCACTCTAGTCCTTAGGACCCAACCATTCACCATGAAACTCCAAACACGATTTGACTTTCTAAAATGCAAGAACTTACACTGATCTATATTAAAATCCATTTGCCATTTCTCAGCCTACTTCTCCAGCTGATCAAGATACTGCTGTAATTTCTGAAATTTCTGATAACCTTCCTCACTCTCCATGATGCCGCCTGTTTTATTGCCATCTTCAAACTTACAAATCCTGCCTGTACATTCTCATGTAAATCATAGATATATGTAATATGTCATAGTCCCAGCACCAACCCCTGAGGCATTCCACTATTCACAGGCCTCCAGTCTGACCAGCATGTATCCAGTATTAAACTCTACTTCCTCCCATTAAGGCTATTTTGTACCTAATTTGCCATCTCCCCCTCAATTCAATGCTATCTAACCTTCCAGAGCGGCGTACAATGTGGAACCTTGTTGAAGGCCTCACTGCAATGCATCTTGACTACGTATACCACCCGGACCTCCTCAACATGCTGGTCACTTTATCAAAGAACTCCAACAAAATTGTGAGTCATGATCTCCCTTGTACAAACTCCCGTGCTGAATTTGATGAAGGGCTTTTGCCCAAAACATCGATTGTCCTGTTCCTCGGATGCTGCCTGACCTGCTCTGCTTTTCCAGCACCATTCTAATCTTACTCTGAATCACATCCAATCTTTTCAATTGAATGTATATCCAATCTGTCCGAATCTCCTCAAATAACCTACCCACTAGATTTTAAAATTACTGGTCTTTAGTTCTCAGGTTTATCTTTGTAGCATTTCTTGAATACGGGCTCTGAATTCGCTATGCTCCAGTTGTCCAGGACCTCACTCGTTGGCAAGCGATGATAGAAAAGAGGCAAGCAGTGCTCCCGCAATTTCTTCTCTATGCTCCTATCCTCCTGCAATGTTCCTGAATATAACTGGTCAGGACCAGGAGGTTTTAGAAGCACTGCAAATTCTGAAACATTCGTCTATTTATTTCAGGTACAAACACCAAAGAGTGAGAAAGTGACTCAATGATGGTTAACATAACAAATTAGAAAATATGTTAATCAGAGGAAGTGACTTCAGAGGATTTCCGGCTATTGTGGAAACCTGAGAATTCTCAGAAGTTAACGGTCCAAAAAAAGGAAGGCCATGAAACTGAAACGGAAATAAAAAAGAGAACATACCTGCTAACAAACTTGAACACAAAGACTGCATCAATCTGCGCTCTATGTTTCAAAGAAAACAAAATAAAATCAAGGTCAAATGTGGAAATTTGTAATCGGGAGACGCGAGGTCATTGTGGAGAACAGGGAAATGGCCAAGAAAACAACCAGTTACTTTGCATCTGTCTTCATGGAGGAAGATCCAGAAAATCCCCCAGTAATACCAAGTGATCATATCGGACTTCTGCAGCTAAAGACATAGAGTCAATTCATATCAGTAACAAGGTAGTACTTGAACATAGAGCAGGATTGAACATTGCTAAGTCTGACGAAACAGATGTACTTGCTATCAAAATGTCGGAAATAAATCACCAATAGTAGTATTAATTGCACTGTCGATGATTGTGTTTTATTTTCCTGTACATTCTGCAGAGACCTGAAACTATTGTGGATAAACGTGAACCAAGCACTATAAATGAATGGAAGGGATCCAAACAGCTACAAAGGAAAAAGACATAGTGTGGAGAACTGCAGACCAGTTAACTTGACAATTGTAGGGAAACTGTTGGAATCTATTACAGAGGATGACATTTTTGCTGTTTAGAAATAAACAGCAACAATGGAGAGAATCAGCATGCATTTCTGATAGAGAAATCATACTTGATAAACTTCGGAATTGTTCAAAGTTGTTTCTTACAGTATATAGGAGAAAGTGAGGTCTGCAGGTGCTGGAGATCAGAGCTGAAAATGTGTGGCTGGAAAAGCGCAGCAGGTCAGGCAGCATCCAAGGACAGGAAATTTCGTGTTCCTTGGATGCTGCCTGACCTGCTGCGCTTTTCCAGGAACACATTGTCAGCTCTTACAGTATAGATAATGGGGAAACAGTAGAAGTGGCATATAATGGATTTTCGGAAGGGTTTCTATAAGATCTTAGTGAGTTCGTAAATGCAATGAATGTGAAGGGTATTTAGAGGAATACATGTAAGTGGAAATTTAAAGTTTGTATCGACTTCATTTAAGAGAGTCAGAACATTGATGTTAAGACATGTTGAAGCGTGTTGGTGGGACTGTACCTGGAGTATTGTGTACAGTTTTGGTGACCAAATCTCAGAAAGAATATACTGACCACAGAGGAAGTGCAATGGACATTCTCCAGATTAATCCCCCAGATGGTATGATTGCCTGATGAGGAAACACAGCCTGTGTTCTCCAGAGTTTCAAAGACAGAGCGAGCTTGAGGGGCCGAATATCTTACTCTTTTTCCAATTTATTAATTTCACATGTTATGGTTTTGCAAAGTAATAGTTATTTTCCCGGAAGTTGCATTGTGCAATGCTACATTCGGGTGCTCAAATGATTTGCTTACGTTAACGCTGGGTGGGGTATGGGGGCTGTATTCACAGTAAATCTAGGTCTGTAACATGACCCACATCTGGAGCAGATGTTGCGGAGAGGAGAAGCCTGGAAACGGGGAGTGGGGGTGAGTGTCACTTCCTGACCCCGCCTGGATTTTCCAAGTACATTTCCAAAACTGCCCCGAACCAACAGAGTGGCCTTGATCTGTGTAGCAGGTCTGAAGGGCTGAATGGAACATCAGAACATAGGGCTGAGGGACACGAGTGGGCAATTCGGCCCTTTGACACTACTCCACCAGTAAATAAAGTTGTGGCTCATCTCATTGTGGTTCCAGCTGCACTTTTCTCTCAGTGCACTATTATCCCTGATTTACCTGTCTATGGAAAATCAGACGAAGCTAGCCTCGATATAATATAAAGATTCAGCCATCCCAAACCTCTGGAAAGAGGATTCCCACGTGAATGAATTCCCACTTTGTGACTTTTTTCTCACTCCAGTTGTGACTGAGGATGGAGCGTGTCACTCTTTCCTTTCCTAGTCCCACTCTTCCACTGCTCACAACAAATGTTAAATGTAACCAGGTTGGTGATATGACCGATGATCAAGGTCGCAGACTGGGTCAGGTTCAGTGGTAAGAACAAGTCAGGCAAATTTCTTTCGTCAGCCACAAGTTACTAACAGGACTAACGGAGGACTATGATCAATCTGTGGGTAGCACTGCTGCCTCACATCACCAAGGAGCTGGGTCTAACTCCAACCTCAGGCGACCCTCTATGTGGAGTTTGAACACTCTCCCCGTGTCTGTGTGGGTTTCCTCCCAGTGCTCCAGTTTCCTTCCACAGTCTAAAGATGAAAAGTTTAAAGTGGATTGCCCATAGTGCCCAGGGATGCGCAGGTTGGGTGGGTTAGTTATGGGAAATGCAGGGTAAAAGCGATAAGATTGAGGAGCAGGTCCATTTGGGATGTTGTTTGGTGGGTCAGTGTGGATTTAATGGACGGAATGTCCTGTCTCCACACTGTAGAGATTCTATGAAAATGACAATAAATTTGGACTATGCAAACACCCAGTGGGTACATACCTAATCCATTCTCCTCAAGGTCTTGTATGTTTCATTTTCATTCCAAGAGTAACCTGTTAAAGCCTTCATAATATGAGTCCTTCACCCCAGGAATACGTGAAATGAAATATCTCTGAACTGCTTCCAATATAATTACATCCTTTCTCAGATAAGGAGACAAAAATACTAATCTCACACTCAGATCATAATGTTTATAATTGTTTTCTCAAAGTGCTGTGAGTCTTTGGAAGACGCTTCCCCACAGAGTATTGGAGGCAGAAATATTGAATATTTTTGAGGCACAGATGGAAGGTTCATAAATAACAACAGAGTGAAGGATTATCGAGGAATGGGCAGCAATGTTCAGGGTGGGGGAAATGTAGACAGTGGTATCAAATAACACAGCTTCAGAACCTCCAGGAATATAATGCAAAATGAAATGATAATATCGATAAAATGTTAAGGGAGAATACAAGATGGCTGCTATCCAGAAGGTCTGCTTTGCTAGGCTCTGCATCAACACACGGGCAAAGTGGTTCTCTAACCCACCCCAACCCAGACATTCACTTAAAATTCAACACTAAAAGAGCGACAGAATCTTTACTGATTCCGATTTGTAAAACGGAAATGACAAAACATGGGGAATAGATCGAGTAAGTCCCAACAAGTGGTGCATCCGTCAGAAGCATCGAGCATGCCTGAGGCTGTGGCTGCAACCCACTCTGCTCATTCCATGGACCCAGTTACTCACCAGGCCTTGGTCACTGAGATCACCAAGTTTCGTGAAATGATTGAAGCCATGATTGAAGAACCGTTCAGCCGTGGCTAGAGCCGCTCTCAGCCGTGCTCCAAAAACATGAGCAGCAACTTGACAGCCTTGGAAACAGAACAGACGATGTCAAGGGCCGAACTGCAGCGACAGAGACGGTGATCGATTCCTCTCGGGAGAGGATCCTCGCCCTTGAAAAACAGGTCTGCACCTTAACTGAACAAGATGACGATCTCGAGAACAGGGGTAAGATGAAGAATATTCACGTTGTCGGTTTGCTGGAGCGGACAGAAGGTGGTCAGCCGGTGAGTTTGTTCATGAACTGGCTGCAGTGATTCCTTCACTTCGAAACTGAGGAGGGACGGGTGAAGAGTGAGACAGTTCATCGGGTTATGGCGCGGAAGTCAGACTCAGTCCAACGCCTTCATCTTGTCCTTGTTTGATTACATAGTTAACACTTTAATTCTCCCTCCCACTCCACCGAGGACATGCAGGTCCTTGGACTCCTCCACCGGCAGAACATACCAACACGACGGCTGGAGGAGGAGCGCCTCATCTTCCGCCTGGGAACCCTCCAACCACAAGGAATGAATTCAGATTTCTCCAGTTTCCTCATTTCCCCTCCCCCCACCTTGTCTCAGTCGGTTCCCTCACTCAGCACCGCCCTCCTAACCTGCAATCTCCTTCCTGACCTCTCCGCCCCCACCCCACTCCGGCCTATCACCCTCACCTTGACCTCCTTCCACCTATCCCACCTCCATCGCCCCTCCCCCAAGTCCCTCCTCCCTACCTTTTATCTTAGCCTGCTTGGCAAACTCTCCTCATTCCTGAAGAAGGGCTTATGCTCGAAACGTCGAATTTCCTATTCCTGAGATGCTGCCTAACCTGCTGTGCTTTAACCAGCAACACATTTTCAGCTCTGATCTCCAGCATCTGCAGACCTCATTTTTTACACAGTTATGAGGACAAACAAAGACTGGTGGAAGATTTCAGATCCCCGAGGAAAGATCCGATGGGTTTAATTCACCAGAGCTCCGGGATTATGTCCTTTCAGGACATTTCAGTGGCGGTGATTCAGAAAAGAAAATCTTTTGATGAGATTAAGAGAAGAGCAAGGGAACTCGGGATTCAGTACCCAGCGGTGCTCTGTATTGCTTTCAATGGATCCACAAACTCGTCTGACTCTCCAGAGAAAGCAAAAACTTTGTGGGCATTTTAACGTAAGCTGGATATTTAGATAATCATGTTTCTTCTAAAGAAATTTTGTTGGATTTTTCTAGTATTAACCAGTATTAAATTATAGCTGGGACTGGGTTGAGTACTCATTTTTAACTTCTTCATTATGTTTTATGTTTTTGTCAAATCCCACAATTTCGGCAGCTCACGTGATGTAATTCATTAATTCACTTATCACCTTTTCGGGCGATAAGATTAATTTTACAAAGTTTGTGGCCATGCCTATGGGAGGTCGTAGGGAAATACCTGACATTGAAGGCAAATCCTGGTTTCCTTTTAAATGGTCACGGGAGTGGGGGGTTTCTCTATTTCGGTATATTGATTACATCCGTTTTTGAAAATTTATTTAACGTGAACTATGTCCATTTGTTTGACAAAATTATACAAGAACCTCAAAGTTGGGAGGCATTTCCAACATCCTGGCTAGGTCGGATAGCTGTTCTTAAAATGAATGTCCTTCCTTATTTGCTATACCCCGTGTGCATGCTTCCTTTGATGTTTCCCAGGCAGATATTAAGAGACTTAATGGCTGGTTTGGCTCTTTTATTTGGCATCATAAGCGACTCTTTATCAAGCTAAACAAATTGCAACTACCCCACAGATTGTGGGGAGCAGATTTCCCAGATTAAAAGCTATCAATTAAGCTTTTTATTATTCTATGTTAATGTCTGGGCCACTGAGGACTCAGCGTCAATATGGTTAGATATTGAACCGTCTCAGACAAAGTGAACCCTTATTAGTCTGTTGTTCTTAGGCAAAATGACAACAGTTACGGAATATTGTCATAACCCAGTAATTATCAATAATGTTAAAGCATGAATGACAATGCATCAGTTCGAGGACAATACAGCCAAAACCATGTTTCTTACTCCTATGGTGGTATACCAGTTGTCAATTGGGGATAATGGATTCTAGGTTTAAACTGTGGGCAGCCAAGAGCATGCCTTGCTTGAGTGATTTAGAATTAGTAGAATCCCTACAGTGTGGATACAAGCTCTTGGGCCCAGCAAGTCCACTTAGACCCTTTGAAGAGTAGCCCACCCAGACCCATTCCCCTACCATTCTATATTTACCCTGACTAATGCCCCAAACTTCACATCCCTGAACACTATGGGTGATTTATCAATAGCCAATTCATCTAACCTGCACATCTTGGTGCTGTGAGGCTGCAGTGCTATCTATTGAGCCACCACGTTTATTTGAGGGAGAAAGAATGATATCATTTGATCAAATAACTCGTAAGTATGGACTACCTAGTAAAGTCCTCTTCTTTATTTTGTTCCAGATCAGAGAATTGGTTTTAAAAAAACACACACACTTTTGACAGACTCTTACAGATCCGATAGAGAGAAGAGGGTGCCTATTGCTTAGAATAAACTCCCTGTCAGTACCCTTTATCATTGTTTGGAGAGTGTCCCCTCAGACGAGACTGTACAGATTTGTGATGTCTGCGAGAGAGAGAGTTGTGGGTTCAGAACACTTCGGAGACATGGGAGGATATTTGTGAAAATGCTGGAAGGATTTTGATCTGTAACAGAACCCATTCCATGCAGTTGAAAATTCTTCATAGGGTCTATCTGACTCCAGATTGTCTCTCAAAATGCATAGTGGGATTATCTTCATCATGTCCTAAATGCAGAATGACTAGAGGCACTCTTACTCATTGCTTGTGGTCCTATTGCAGGCTTCATCTATGTTGGAGCACTGTGTCAGGTGTGATAGAATGGGTCTTAGGGACTGAATTAGAGATGGACCTGGTTTCTCCTTTCCTGGGCCTGCCCAGGGTACTTTACACAGTTGCACATGTGAAATAAATGATATCCTTACTTTCCGTGCTAGGAAGAATATGTGTTGTGTTGGATGTCTGAACCCCACCGGTCCCCCCCCCCCCCCCCCCCCCCACCACCCCCTCCCCCCCCCCCCCCCCAAACCGTGCCTGTTGGTTCGTCGTAAACTTTTCATGGAGAATATCCCTTTGGACTTTCTAAGTCATGGCAGCCCTTTTCCGGTTACTGTGATACAGGTTTATCTGCCACTCTAAGAAGAGCTTTTATATAGCCATGATGATATTGTCCAATGAATCTAATGTGCAGAGACGAAGAACGATGAACATAAAAGTGTGTATCAGTTACTGCTCTTGATGAACGAGAGCTATCGTTATGTTATGCTAAGCTGTATTATTTATTCATTATTTATTGTTTAGTTTTGTTTTTTCTTCTGTCTGTGTAGTGTTTTAACTTGTTTTGTATGTACATGCAATTGGACTTTTTTCAGTTATTTGAGTTGTGTTGTTATTGGTTTATTATAATATTAAAAAATTCTTTATCAATAAAAATATTTTAATTTAAAATGCTAACATTGATAGAATAGTGTCCCAAAGGAAGCTCATTAGAGAGACCACTCGTGGTTGTTTATCCTGAGGGTCACCACACCTCGGGTGATGGGTGAGGGTGAGAGAGCGTCCCGTTCATGGTAAACTCCGTCAGTGTGAGGAACTGAACCTGCGCTGTTGGTCTCCGTCTGCATCACAAACCAGCCGTCCAGCCAACTGAGTGGGAAAACTATGTAGCTGTTACAGACAAAAACAGTCACAGACAAAGGGTAAGAGAAACATTCATAACAAGGCAGTTTGTACAATTCAGATAACGGTCAAGATAAAGGCTGAGGGTAAAAACGTTCTCTGCTCGAAATTGTGTTTTATAACAAGACGTGTTTAGAAGCTCTTTTTGGTGTAATATCCTTAAGGTGAGTCAAGTGAAAATAACCAGAATTAATAAGTGTGATTGGATACCTATAACCATAAAATAAGGTATATTTTTGTTTGGTCTGTGTAAAGCATGCTGACCGTTGAAGGAAAGTATAAAGATGATGGATATATTGTGAGCAGTGTCTCTCCACATGGGAAATGCCCTCAAACAGGCGCTTGAAAAAACCCGGAATAAAAATGCCTGAGTGCTGTCTGGCTATGGACAGGACCCAGGGCGTTGAATGACTGAAAGTTCCTGTAACATGGAGCTGCGAAGACCATCAGATAAGCGGGGACCTTATTAAATGCTAAACCACGTTTGAAGGGCTGAATGGCCTCAGCATGGTTTGAATTGTGTGTGATTTGAAAAACGTACTTCTCTACTCCTCCTTCCTCTTATGTGTTACACACTGGGACACTGCCATTTTCCTGAAACTGGGAATTATTTGGAACATTATCTGGAACATTCCATAATCGGCATTCTCCAGAATATTCTATAACTGTGTGGGATGTTTTGCAAAGCGAGAGATAGATGGAGAGAGAGAGAGAGAGAGAGAGAGAGAGAGAGAGAGAGAGAGAGAGAGAGAGAGAGAGAGAGAGAGAGAGAGAGATTAAGCATTGCATGCAGGAGTGAGTGTGAGGGACCATGAGCCTTGTTCGGGGGTAGGTGCGATTGCAGATATACAGTGAGTGTGAGGGAGCAGAGAGAATATGGTGACACTCATCCTGAAAGAGCAGGGAAGGTTATTGATGTTTGTCCTGTATTACTGGACATTTCTTAAGACCTCAGATACTGCACGGAGCTGGGCAGTGAACTCAGAACATTCTCGGTGTATCGAGTGGTGTGGATCCTTCTGGGAAGAGAATGTTCTCCCTCTGTACTCGCCCATCTAATACACCCACCATGCTCCGTCAACAAACCATGCTGTAATTGCCCCTTATCTGCCAATCTGCCATTTCCCTGCCTTTGCTCTGTATCCATCTAATCCTTTCCTATCTGTGCATTTGTCCAAATGTTTTTTCAATGTTGTTATTGTAACCACTTCAATCACTTCCTCTGGCAGCTCAGTCTATATGCGTACCACACTCTGTGTAAAAAAGATGACCCTCAGGTTCCTGTTTATTTTTTTAAACCTCTCCAAACATGACCGGATGTCCTCTAGTCTTCGATTCCCCAACCTTGCAAAAAAATTGAAGTATTCACCACTATGCATTCATCTTATAATTTGATAAAATCTATACTTCCATAAGAACCCTCTCAGTTCCTACTCTGTAAAGAAATAAGTTCTAACCTGTCCAAATTTTCCCTATAACTTAACCCTTTAGCCCAGGAAACATCTTTGTAAATTCCTTCTACATTATTTTTGTTCAATAATATCCTTTCTAGAACAAGGTGAACAAAACTGAACACAATACTCCAACTGCAGCCTTACCAACATTCTGTACAACTGCAACATAACGTTCCAACTTCTATACTCAAGGCCCTGATGTAGGCCAGTGTGCCAACAGCCTTCCTCATGGTCCTGTGTACCTGTGACCCAAATTTCAGATAACCGTGCACCTGATCTCCAACGTCGTTTTGTTCCACTACACTCCTTAAGTCCCTCTCATTCATCCTTAAACTCCTACCTGGATTTGACTTTCCAAAATGCAAGACGTCACACTTATCTATATTAAACTCCATTTGCTAATTCTCAGCCCACTTTCCCAGCTGGTCAAGGTATTGCTGCTGCAATTTCTGATAATGTTCCTCTCTCTACACGATGCCTCTAATTTTAGTGTCATCTGCAAACTTACTAACCTTGCGTTGTGCACTCTGATCCAAATCATTGATATAGATAACAAACAGCAATGGGCCCAGGACCGACCGCTGAGGCACGCCAATTGTCACAGGCTTCCAGTCCGACAAGCATACCTCCACCATAGCAATTTGCTTCATAATGTTAAGCCAATTGTGTCGCCAATTTGCCAGTTCACCTTGGATTCTATGTGATATAATCTTCTAGAGCGGCCTACTATGTGGATCCTTATCAAAGGTCTTACTGAAATCGAAATAGAAGATGTCTACCACTGTGCCCTCGTCAACATTCCTGGTCACTTCCTCAAAAATCTCTAAAAAACTTTGTAAGGCATGATCCGCTACGCACAAAACGAAGCTGACTGCTTCAAATCAAACTCTGTATTTCCAAATGCATGCACATTTTATCTTTCAGAAGCTTCTCAAGTGGTTTAGCGAAAACAAGTGTGAAGCTTACTGGTCTATATTTCCTGGGCTTTTCTTTGCAGCCATTCTTGAATATGGGCACAACTTTTGCGACCGCCCAGTCTTCCGTGATCTTGGCACTTAAGCTTTATCTCTCGCTTCTTGCAGTGGTCTTGGATGTATCTGGTCAGGACCAAGAGATTTGTCTGACTTTGTGCATTCTAATATATCCAACAGCAATTCTACTGTGATATGGACAGTACCAAGATTTGACAACTAACCTCCTAAAGGTCACAGGTCTTCATGTCTTTCTTCATGGTAAACACAGAGGGGAAATTGAGGAATTCACCAATCTCTTGAGGTTTTACACATGCATGCATATTTTGGATTTTAAAGCATCGTATTCTTTCCCTAGTTGTTCTTTATCTTGACTATACTGAATTTGGATTCTCTCTAAATTTCTCAGCCAAGACTATCCCATACCCCCTTTTCGCCTTGCTGATTTCCTTCTTTAGTGAACTCCTCTATCCCCTGTGTACGTCCAGGGATTCCCTTGGTCCAGCTGCCTGTACCTGAGCCACGCCTCCTTTTTTTTGGTCAGAGCCTCAATATCTCTTGACATCCAGGGTTCTCTCTCCAGTCTCACTTTACCTTCACCCTCACAGGAAAATGGAAACCTTGAACTCGAGCTATCTCACTTTTAAAGCCCTCCCACTTGCCCGAAATCCTTTTACCTCGAAACAAACAACTCCAATCATCCCCTGCAATCCCCTGTCTAATTCCAACAACATACGCCTTGCCCCAATTTAGAAGTTGAATCTGTGGACCAATTTTGTCCCTCCCATAACTATTTAAAATTAATACAACTCTAATCACTTTTCTCAAATGCTCCTCCACTTTATCTCGTTCACCTATCCTAACCTATTTCCCAACAGTAGGTCGAATGTGTCCCTTCCTGGGTATGTTATTCTATATATTGATTGTGGAAACTTTCCTGAACACACTTAACAAATTACGTTCCATCTAAGTTCTTAACTATCTGGAAGTCCCAGTCTATGTTCGGAAAATTGAAATCACCTATTATAACAATCCTGTTGCTCCTGCAAGTCTCCCCAGTCTCCCTGTATATTTCTTCCTTTAATTCACATTGTTGATTTGGAGGCTTATAGTGCAACCACTATAACATTACCATCCCCCTCTAACTACTTTTGCACCATTCACAAAACATCATTGGATATTATCTCAGTCATTTCAACTTTAAATACTGGTGTGATACTCGCCTTAATCAGTACTATTGGTATTTAAACTGTTTCCATTTACATCTCTCCATCGCAGTGATTTTCACATCATGGCAGCCCTTGTCAAGGCACAGTGGAGATATGGAGCTGTAAATGGATGGGAGCTGCACATCCTGTCACTTTCAGCATTGTTTGCAAGTTTCCCCACACTGGGCTGCAATCTAACACAGTGTTACCGAACAATGCAACAGTCTGGGTTTATATATGAATGAACCAGTGCGGTCTGCACAGCTCCCCATGATGGACATTCAGCCCATGATTATAGATCGAGCATTGGTGTGGGCTGCACAGAGTTCCATTCTGGACATTGCTGGGGTTGCATTCAGCAGTACGCTAGCCGGATCTACACAGTGCTCCATCGTGAACATATAATGGATGGAGTGGTTATGTGAGTTGGATTGCGAATGTGAGAGAGCTAAACATCTCGTAATGCCTTTATTATTTGTTTTCATTCTTGTGATTGGACCCTGTGCCCCAGTCTCGAGCAGTTGAATGACTGCTTTCTGTTCCTGTGCCCCAGTCTCGAGCACTTGAGTGACTGCTTCTTGTTGCTCTGTCCCAGTCTCGAGCAGTTGAGTGACTCCCTCCTGTTCCTGTTTCCCAGTCTCGAACAGTTGAATAACTGCCTCCTGTTCCTGTGTCCCGGTCTCGAGTAGTTGAGAGATGGCCAAATGTTCCTGTGTCCCAGACTCGACCTGTTGAATAACTGCCTCCTGTTCCTGTGTCCCAGTCTCGAGCAGTTGAGTGACTGCCTCCTGTTCCTGTGTTCCAGTCTCGAGCAGTTGAGTGACTCACTCCTGTTCCTGTGTACCAGTCTCGAGCAGTTGAATGACTCCCTCCTGTTTCTGTGTCCCAGTCTCGAGCAGTTCAGTGACACCCTCCTGTTCCTGTGTTCCAGTCTCGAGCAGTTCAGTGACTCCCTCCTGTTCCTGTTTCCCAGTGTCGAGCAGTTGAGTGACTGCCTCCTGTTCCTGTGTTCCAGTCTCGAGAAGTTCAGTGACACCCTCCTGTTCCTGTGTCCCAGTCTCGAGCAGTTCAGTGACACCCTCCTGTTCCTGTGTCCCAGTCTCGAGCAGTGAGTGACTGCCTCCGGTTCCTGTGTCCCAGTCTCGAGCAGTGAGTGACTGCCTCCTGTTCCTGTGTCCCAGTCTCGAGCAGTTGAGTGACTGCCTCCTGTCCTGTGGCCCAGTCTCGAGCAGTTGAATGACTCCCTCGTGTTCCTGTGTCCCAGTCTCGAGCAGTTGAATGACTCCCTCGTGTTCCTGTGTCCCAGTCTCGAGCAGTTCAGTGACACCCTCCTGTTCCTTTGTCCCAGTTTTGAGCAGTTGAGTGACTGTCGCCTATTCCAAGTTTTGTGAAAATAGATGTCCTCCTCCTGCTCCAGAGTAACAGGCTCCAATAGCTCTGTGCTCAACTGCTGCTTCTGTGGAAAGGAGTTGAGGGACTGAAGCCTCTTCACATTCTTTACCGCTTTTCTTGAGTAAAAGCCCTTCTCCTGTTTCTGTAAAACACCAACAAATTCTGAATGATTTATTTTTGTATTATAACTGTCAGTAATTGAGCAAACAAGCTGACTGACAGTATTCAGAAGCTGAATAACCTACTTCTGTTCCCATGTTAAACACTCAAGAGTCAATAGACACTCAGAGATGTACAGCACGGAAAACGATCCTGCGGTCTGGTCATCCATACCGACCAAATATCCTAAATTAATCTCCTTCCCCCTTGCCTGCAGTTGGCCCATCTCCCTCTAAACACTTCCCATGCGTGTATCCATCCACATGCTTTTTAAAAGGTGTAACTGTACCTGCCTCCACTACCTCTTTTGGCTGTTCAATCCATACACACAGAAACGTCTGTGTGAAAATGTTGTTTTAGCATCCCTTTTTAAATATTTCTCCTCTCACCTTAACCTTTGTTATCTATATTTGGACTCGTCCATCCTGTGAAAAGACATTGACTGTTTACCTTATCTATGATCCTCACGATTTTATAAACCTCTTTAACGTCACCCCTTAGGCTCAATACTTGAAAATAGCCCCAGCCTATTCAAACTCTCCCTGTAACTGTAACCCTCCAACACCTGCAACATTCTTTTAAATCTCTTCTGCACCCTTTCAAGGTTGACAACATCTCCCCGACAGCAGGGAGCCCAGAATTAAAGGCAATATTACAAAAGTGGCCAAATGTCCTGTACAGATCCAACACGTCATGCAAAGCACACACCAATAAAGGGAAGATCACCAAGTGGCTTCTTCACTATGTTATCTACCTGTGACGGCACTTTCAAGGAACTGAGAATCTGTACCACAAGGTGCCTCACAGGACAGCGATCTGGGTTTAATTCCATCCGTTAATGACTGTCTGTGTGGTGTTTGTACATTCTCCCCCGTGTCTGTGTGAGTTTCCTCCGGGTACTATGTTTTCCTCTGACAGTATAAAGATATGAAGGTAAGGGTAGATTGACCATCCTAAATTGTGCATGGTACCCTGGGATGTGTGGGCGAGGTGGATTAGACATGGGAAATGCACCTCAGAGGGATAGGGTAGGGGTTTGTCCAGTGGGATACTGTTGAGAGGATCGGTGTGGCCTCGATGGTAGAATAGCCTGTTTCCTCACTGTAGGGATTCCATAACTTCTATGGAGTTATCCTTGATTGGCGACTTTCAACAGGACCCTACCTATATTTCTTACTCTGATATTTCTTGCCAAAATGGAGCACCTC